>NC_090610.1:15948737-15986422 GCF_004359215.1 Bremia lactucae
ATGGTGCATTTAGCACCATGTAAGACATCGATCACAGGCAAGGAGGCAGCTCTCTTGTTCCTGGATCATGTTTACCGACTACACGGGATGCCCGAGTCCATAGTATCGGACCGGGATCCACGTTTTACGTCTGGTTTTTGGCGACATGTGTTCGAGCTGCTAGGTAGCAAGCTCCACATGTCGACCGCAGATCATCCCCAGACCGATGGCCAAACAGAACGTGCCAATCGGGTCGTGGCGGATGTCTTACGCACTATAGCAACTCCCAAAGAGTGGAGCAAGCAATTGCCCTTTGTGGAGTTCGCTATAAATAACAGTGTCCACGCCAGTACGGGTGAGACACCGTTTTATATTAACGGACTGCGCCATCCTCGGACGCCAGTCTCGTTTGTGCGCAGCCCGAGTCTTAGTGGGGGAGGGCCCCTCACTATGCTCGGTGCGAAAGAGGGACATAGTTTCGTCAATATGACGATGACCCATGAGGGTATCATCTCAAAGACAGAAACTTGCCCTAGTGACCCTGCCAGTTTAGCAGTGGTCAATAAAACTACGCCTTATGACCGACCTCTTGGCGGTATCATAGGCGAGTTTGATGCTAAAAGCGTGAGCGAGGCTCAACGCTTTGTGGATGAGCGATTAGCCATCACACGTAAAGTCCGTGACGCAATGGCAAGCGCACAGGACAAGCAAAAAGAATATGCGGACCGAAATGGTCGCAAAAACAATGAACGCTTTAGAGTGGGTGAAAAAGTACTATTAAGTACTGCTACCCTACCTAAAAATGCAATTTCTGTACTACCTGGAGGTACTACGAAGTTGTTGCCGCGTTTCATTGGGCCCTTTACGGTGGTAGAAGAGGTTGGAGACCTAAATTATAGGCTCACCCTTCCCCCGTATATGAAGACGCACCCCGTATTTTACGTGGGTCGTCTGAAACGGTATGTAGACCCAAATGAGGTCACATATCCCGATCTGGCTAAGGAGACCGATGGTGACGCCGACTGTGAGTCGAGCGTCGTTCGGGTGAGGGGGACGGAGAAGGCGAAGAATTATCAAAGAATTCATCGATCGCAAGTACTTGTTCACGGGGCAGTGGCCACTGCTTCATGACACAGTACTTCGAGCCCGGTTTGAGCTCGTTCTCATGTCTAGTGCCTTCATCCTATGGCAACTCGCATGGAACTGCTTATCCCTGAATTCTATCTAAATCCTCGTATAGAGGATTTCCCTTGAGTGACTCCCAAGATTGAGTACTGTATCTTTCAATCCGAGTCTTCACATCCAGGACACTTTCGTCCATCGATGAGCTGCTGAGAACCCGTTCGTTCTCTGCAAAAATAACCGCTGACCGGAAGTCGGTTACGTAATCGTCCTCTGTGACGGGTACGCAGACCTGCTTGAATTTACCGCTATGCAGATCTCTCAAGAACCGCTTAGGTTCTAGGGTTGGTAATTGAATTATCTCCGAAGTTTACTTCGGAGGCGCATACAGATCAAGAGTATAAGCGCCTATTCTTGATCTGTCATTAACCAAGACATTTAATGTCTCGATTTCTTCCTGCGATTTATCCACAGGCTGCTGGAGGGTTAATCTCTCGGGATTTAGAACATTAAATCAACACTTAGAGGTTGGTAATAAATAGGGAGTTGTTATATTCACTACTTTTTGGTTAAATTCACTACCTCTTCTAAAGTACACGTCGTACTTAGCATTATATTCACGACCTAAACATTCCAAATACGATCTATTGGGTATTTATTCTAGAAAAACATCAAGATAAAAATATGGAACTAAAATACGAAGTTATAAAAAAATTATTTATAAGTAATTTCCTTATAACTTCGTATTTTAGTTCCACATGTTGATAAAAAGAGGTAAAAAAACCTCTTCAGAAAGTATATTCAAAAATGTTTTAATTAATTTAAAAAAAAGTTACAAAACAAAAACCCAATTTTCCCCCTCCAAAACCAGAATATACCCCCGTGACGAATTGTTGAAAAGCTGTGCAAAAACTTTATTGCAGCCATGGTTATACCATCTGTAACGGGGTGTATCGTTACATCAAATTAACACTGAAAGGTTGTATATTAATATATTATCTAAGAAATAGAGAATATTTGGAGAATATTACTTTACATAGTAATAATCGGAAAGCTTATCCATTGATACATATAGGCCATTATATCTACTTGCTTCGCGGCCCAGTCGCGCAAAGAGAAAGACAGATAAGACTTTATAACGTGTTTTGTATTAGTATATAATTAAGTTAGTATTTAATAGATAGAAACGAAGAAGTTAATTATGTTAAGTACACTTACTTTTAATCCTCTTAAAAGCAAGTGTTATAAAGAGAGTCTTCCTCTGCACGTACTAGCGTACGTGAAGTGACGTGTGGCATCACTCGCACTAAAGCAGTAGGAAGTGGACTTGTACTGAAGCAGTACAAGTCGGCAGTGCCCGTTACACCTGGTAGCACTTAGTAGTTCGTCCAAGGACCACAGTTCTATCATCTAACATGGACACATGTCAGATGATAATGGGAATACGCATCACGTTTCGCGTGATTGCTACTCCTCTCTAAGTGACATGGAAAGGAGTGCGGTCGAACGAATAAGTTCGACCGTAGGGACTGATGCCATCCTTGCCATGCTGTCCGGATTGGACAGAGATAACCTCCATTCAACCATCGCCAAGTTCATACAACATGAACTTGACGAGGCGAAGGACAAGCTAGCCTTGTTTAATTAGCAAGGCTCTCAACAGGCAGAACTGTTGAGGTTACAACAGGTACAGACCCCTGTACCTGGGATGACGCAAACACGTCGTCCCGAAACTTTAAAGATACACATCTCTAAGTAAAGATGAATCGAAGTAGACTCCCTATTTAGGTGGTTCGTCGAATCGAACGATGCCATAAAGGTTTGTCACATCGTCGAAGAGCAAATGCAAGTCGCATTTTCTCAATCAATTTGGCAAAACGTGCCAAAAATTGGGCACTATGCCTCAAGTTCCGCAACCCATATCTCTTTCGGTCGTTAGAGGGTTACAAAGCCCGGCTCAAACAGACGTTTGAACCGCCTAGGACTGAGTTCAGAGCTTGATAAGAGCTTTTGAAACTCAAGCAAGACAAGCGTGATCTTCACGCTTATGCCCTGCATTTACGACTCTTAGCGAGTTGTATCACGAATAACCCAATTCATGAACACACGTTGATTACGATGTTCATGCAGAGTCTTACGGATGGTCCCGTAAAGATCCACCTGTTCCGCTTGGAACTGGATACGCTTGAAGAAGCAAAATCCGTTGCGGAACAGGAGCTTGAGACAGGCTCAAGCTAGTTCGTCATCGTATCGTCCTCCAAGACGACAAGAGCTTGGAGGTTCAGAACCTATGGACCTCTTTTATGTCGAAAGCGAGAGAATTCGCTTTTCGAACATCAACCGATTGCAGAAATGCAATCGCTGTCAAAAGTTAGGACACGACGCTCATGAGTGTAGTGCCCCACGCCCAGTACCGAGAGGTACTGAACGTAATTATATACCGAATGTTAAAAAGGGCAACGGTCGCGGATCCGACGTTGTTACGAAATCGCAACAGGGAGGCGGACCGCCAAAACGGTCGAGGTCAGTAAGGGCGCAACGCCCTACTGATCCAGCAACCTCAAGAAAATTTGCAAATCTCTTGACAAAGTTTCTCCCGACAATCAATTAATATGTGTCCTCTACACCTGGCAATGAGGTATCCCTCATCACCTTGAAGTTAAAAGTGACAAATGATTTGTCACTTAGAGCCCTAGTGGACTGTGAGGCGTCGAATATCTTTATTCGTTGCCAGTCGCTAGAGGGTCGTAGGCTCAAATATGTTGAGCGCGACATCTTTCACAACCAAGATGGCGGTGCGTCGAGTGAGAGGCGCGTCGATAACAGTGATGAAAAGCGTAGTGAGATTTTTTATTTTTTTTCACTACACATTAAACGATTGACAAATTTGATGTCATCCTAGGTCTACCTTGATTCAGAAAATATGAGCCAAGGATCAGCTGGCAGCATCGATCCGTAAAGATGCCTGCCACTTGTTCACAAATGGCCATCTGATGAACGTTTTGGAGCGTCCACCAGCGTGTGGATGTACCACGAGTGAGTGCGATGGCCTCACTTGTGGTACGGTCGTTAGTACAAATACACGAGATCACAGTGTGATTACTAATCACCCTGTGGAGTCAGCTGCCGGCAACTGTGTGAATGCACAGGCAGCGCCGAATATCCACCACTCGAATAAGTCGAGTGGATTGAGACATGAATGTACGCCTAGTGGGCGACATTGAAGGAATATACCGGTTCTCCAAAAGAAACAACACGATAATCCTAGGTCGAGTATAGAGTTGGCCGTAGAGGACCCGACTCTGATAGCGCAATCACAGTCGGAAGACGTTGAGAAAATAAGTCCCCACGTACTTAAGGAGAAATCTCCTCAGATAGTTGAAGTTACTAGACTTCTAGATCCCGAGGGATTAATCCCTCGGCAGCCTGTGGATAAATCCCAGGAGGAAACCGAGACATTAAATGTCTTGGTTAATAACGGTTCAAGAGTAGGTGCTTATACTCTTGATCTGTATGCGCCTCCGGAGTTAACTTCGGAGATAACTCAATTACCAACCCTAGAACTCAAACGGTTCTTGAGAGATCTGCATCGTGGTCGAATCAAGCAGATCTGCGTACCCGTCAGAGAGGACGAATACGTAACCGATATACGGTCAGCGGTAATTTTTGCAGCCGTCGCTAAAGCCCTTTCGCTCCGGCCCGATTTAGAGTCGGCTGCGAAAATCAACACAGAAAATAAGGCCACTGTTGCAACAATAAGTATTCTGTCGTCAAAATTACTTAACGAATTTAAACGAACTTACCAAGGAGATAAGGCTTTTAAAAGGTTGATGGATTACGTTAGAAATCCATCCCAACAATCCTTAAAGAAGATTGCCGAAATTGTATCGATCCTCAACAGATCAATACAGAACACGCAATGGGTTATTGTACTATACAGTTATTGCTAGCGACACACCTCGCATCATCCTCACCCATAATGATTTGCGTTTAAACATCATGTATGAGTGCCAAATTGCACCAATAAGTGGTCATCGTGGACGTAAAAAGACTCATCTCACTATAAGTAGCGACTTTTACTGGCCACGCTAGTATGTGCTCGTCCACATGTACATACGTGCTTGTGATGTTTGTTAACGGGTGAAGCCCAGTACTTCACCCCGTGCTCGGTACATCTCTGCCTGTTCCGGCAGAGTGTTGGCAGTCCGTATCTATGGACTTCATTTTCGGATTTCCCGAAGACGGTCACAAGAGTAATGGTACTCTTGTTTTTGTTAATCGTTTCGGCAAAATGGTACATCTTGCTGCAGTCCTGGAGTCGGTCACAACCAAAGGCTGTGATCGTATCTTTGTTGACACGATATTTCGACTCCATGAGTTACCCCGTGAACGGGTCTCAGATCGAGACCCTAGATAACGGCGGAATTTTGGGAAACAGTGTTCAAATCACTTGGAACACAAAATGTCAACTTCTGATCATCCTAAACAGATGGTCAGACCGAGCGGGCAAACCGTATTCTCGAAGAGAAACTTCGCGGATACGTCCACTCTTCTACGAATTGGAGCGAGTTCTTGCCGATGGTAAATTTTGCCATCAACAATTCAGTGCATGCTTCTACAAAGCATGCACCGTTAAATGTGAGCGGCTTATGCCATCAACATATACACACTTTGTTTGAGAGTGATTCTTATTCAGGGGGGGGGACTCGCTCGAGCAAAGAACTTCTAGCTCTTGCTCATCACGCATAGACCCTACGGTCAATGCGAAGGATACCAATGTTGATTTAATCGACATTGAAGTGGATAAACTCAGTTATATCAATAATGCTATAATTGACTCTGAAAAGAATTCTGAATGACTCAGCATCGAAAACAACATTAATGAGAACAATAGTGCTCTCACCAATGAGGAGAAAAACATCACTGCAGTGCGCACGGTCGCACTGAAGACAAAATCAAAATTGAGTCAGCAGGCTGCTTAAAGAAACGTGGTCCATTTCGTGCAGGACTCCATCGCTGATGCGGTTGACCGCGCTTAAGCTGCCCTATGTTACACATTTTTTTTACGTAGACTTTGTGTTCTAAAGGGATGGTCAATTACTTAAGTGGAGTAATTAGGCCCACCACTTGGGTGTTTTTTTTTTCTCCCACCCTTGTGTATGTGATGCAACTGAGGGCATTCACATTACGGCATGACGGCTAGCGTGCGGGGTATTAAGAATAATACGCTCGCAATTCATAAAATGCAAGTGTAACGAGCTTCTTTGCCTAGCTCCGATGCAATACATTAACAAAGTTGCGCAAATGCTACACATTCCCCGTTAAGTACACTTGGTGTACTTAAGGGAATGGTCAATTACTTAAGATTCGACCCACCACTCGGGTGTGGTTCACATTGTGACCAACCCTTGTGTATGTGATGCACGTAGGTGCATTCACATTAGGAGGGATGACGCCTAGCGTCATCCGTTGCGCGAGATATCTGGAAAGATATGCTCGCAATACATATTAGTGTTATCTGTAGAGATGACGGTTTTGGTTGAAAATCTAGTTTTTTATCTTAAAACGATTTAATATAAATCAGTTTGAAGACTACTTTCTACTTAGTAAGTGCGCACGAGGAGCCGGATTACCGCTCTCGTGACGACGCTTTACTAGAGTACTTAGTGCGTTCGGTGAGGTCGCTAAGGCCCTCGCCACAACTACCTCACTACAACCAAGAGAAGCTGATGAAACCGCTTCCTCGCTGTGCTAGGATGTTTGTCTAAGTAGAGCGTGGCCGCATTATGACGTGCCCGCCGACACTTGGTAGCACTTAAATCCTTCCCATGACCCGCATCTCTGCGTGTGTACGATGTGCCTCAATATTAATTGAACTCATTTTCCCCACCTCCGAACATCATCGGGAGGTGGCAGGGCTTATGGCGCAGGAACTTGGTGAACAAGCCCTGGCCAGGCTCCTGGGTAGTCCTCCTGAGCAACATGTTGCTCAGTTTAAGCAGTTTGAGGCATTTGAGCTTGGACAGCGGAGAGCCGTGTCCGAGGCACAGAGCCATGCTGCGGCGGAGTGCGTCACTCAGACTCAGGATGACCTGCGGCATGAGTAGGCTCGGAGCGAGGCTCTCAGCAGGACTGTTGCGATGCTCCCTGCCCGGTCGCATCAGCCGATGTGGATCCGAATGGACCTGCCCAAGCTATGATGGAACTGCAGCGCACACGATTATCCACTGGCTGTTAGCCGTGGAGCAATGCAGCAGGGTTTAGGTCCGACATTTAGAGACCTCAGGGACTATGCTTCCCATTTGTTCCACAACTCTGAACTTAGGGGTAGCTTCAGAGTCCGCGTCAGTAGGTCATTCCGCCCCTACTGCGCTCCTGCATTTCATGACCCCTCAGTGGTCGATGCAGAACTCATGCGTCTCGCACGCTGGTTCTTGCCATCGCCCTCTGGGAAGGGAGTCCTCTTGCTGCGCATCTTTGCCCCAGCAGGGACCCTGGTATAGCAGCGAGCCATTATATGGCCGCGTTTGCCGCATTTATAGCAGACAACGACTGCATTGCCCAACTCAATGGGAGTGGCATCTGACCTCTTGGTGGACGGCTTTTACTAAGCTGTCGCCGAAGCACTGTTGTAGGGTTGCTCCTCAACTAAGGCAATGTGGATTGCCTCTTCCATCGTCGACATCACCTTTCTGAAAAGGGCCTGTCGCGATTGGCCATGCCGTAGTCCGTTCATAAACGTGGGCACTATAATGTGCTCCGGAATCGGACTAACGGTAATGGACGCTGACAGCGAGCGCATCTCTTGCACATACTTTTGCAGAGATCGCTTCGCCTGTCGCGCTCCAAAAAAGCGCGCCTGAAGCAACACTTCGTTGTTCGGCGGCTAATACATGGCGCGAAACCTTTTGTTGAAGATCGCCTATGTAGGGACCGCCTTTCTGTCCGCCACAAGCGCCGAGTAACCCACCCCGAGGCCTTCCGCGCATGGGTGACATGACGTACGACACCATCCGGCTGTCGTCCTCGATGAGTTGCACGACACCGCATTGCTGTTCTATAGCGCTTAAGTAAGAGGCTATGACCAGGAGATGACCCTCCTAGTGGATTCGGGTGCATCCAAAATTTTGCAAAATCGCGGCTCTAAGAAAGAGACCGGCGATGTTTGAGTCGCTTTGTCAGGATGGCAAGCGAGAAGAGGCGACCGTTCGTTTAGCGAGCGGCGGGCTCGTCAAGTCTGAGGGAGTTCAGGTAGAACTCACCTCTAGCTTGAGTGACATCTATTGTAAAGAGAAGTTCACAATGCTAGGTATAGAGAGTCCGTTTGACCTCGTCCTAGGCATGCCATGGTTGGCAAAGTACCAACCATGGATAGACTGGCGTACACGCACATTTGCGAACCCCACGCAGGACACCGGAAAAAATGTGCTCCTGGGAGAGGCGTATGCAACTGATGTCGTGTCGAACACAGCTGACGGTGCGTTGACAGGATGTCAAACGTCACCAATTCCTACCCAGCTCGTGGAGACTGAGGCAGTGAAAAGGGCAATGACAAGAAGTAATGTGTCCCATAATCCTGCACAGAGCCGAGAGCCTGTGGCAGTAGACGGCGAGCTGACAGGAAGTCAAGCGTCACATGAACAGGCACAATGCCAAGAGCCTGGTGCGGTTGGAAGGGGTGCGTTAGCCAGGAAAGCAACGGCACCCACTTTCCAGACAAAGCTCGTGGTGACTCGAAGTAAGAGTACCCGGCAGATTAGGACGATCAAAGGCACGTCTAAACGAGTGACCTTAAATCAGTTCATATTAAAGAGGTCGGGCCTTCGAAAGAGGTGTTTGAGGCCGTCAAAGACGAAATTGCGGAAGCATTCTCATTTGAGGTGCTCCGGGCAAGTCTTTAAATCTGCCGAGGAGATAGTACATATCCCGGAGATATCGTGGGATCTGTTCCTTTCCGAATTAAAGGAAGGAAAGATCCACGAAATAGTCACACCTGTTAAAGAAGAGAAATTCGTAAACTGTTGCTCATCGTTCACAATGGACGAGAGCGTCCTAGAAACGGACAAAAAGAAGCGGTTCGCTGCTCAAGGCTGGGATGCCTTGAGAGAAAGTCCGTTTTTTAGGTTCTGTGGAAACATCGCGACGTGTTCCCAGAAGAAGTGCCGAGCCGCCTACCCGCAGATAGGAGCATCGGGCACGAGATAGACCTCAAACCTGGCACCAAGTATTGTGTGACCACGCAATGGCCGTTGCCGAAAGAAACGGCCATTGCGTGGTCACTCGATTATATCGATGAGTTCTTCGACAAGCGAGCCAAGGCGGGATATGTGCGTGAGAGCAAATTCGCCTTACTGCAGCCCGACCTTTTGTGTGCGTAAAGCCATAGGTGGATGGCGCGTGGTTCATGCTTACAATAAGCTGAACACGGCGACCATACCGGCGCAAACGCCAATCCCGCGGAAAGATGTTCTGTTGAACTCCATGGGAAAGTCAACTATCTTTTCCGCGTTGGATTTGAAGGATGGCTACTATCAGGTACTCATGAGAGAGTCCGATGTAGCCAAAACGGCAGTAAGCACCCCAAGCGGTATGCTTTGGGAGTGGCTTGTGATGCCCCAAGGTTTGAAAAACGCACCAGCGACATTCAACCGAGTGGTGGCTCACGTGATGCGTCAGCACCGTGCCTACGCGCCTCATTACTTTGACGATGTATTCGTGCATAGTAGGGCCGAGGACGGGCTGAGCGCAATAGAGTCGCACAAGCGTCATTTAGACGCTGTGTTGCAGACTTTAAAGGACGCCCAATTGTACGTCAACTTGCAAAAGTGCGTCATAGGGGTCCCTGAGATACCTGTACTGGGCTGCATCGTTGGTACACATGGTGTACGAGCAGACCCAGACAAGGTAAAATCAGTAAAGGAATGGCCAATCCCACGGCATGTGAAGGATTTGCGCCAATTCCTAGGGCTCGCTAATTACTTGCATAAGTATAGCAAGAATTATGCGGAGCAAACTAAACCATTATCTGATCTCCTTAAAAAGGACACAGAATGGGTTTGGTTAAAAGAACAAGAAGATGCGTTCACATCAGTGAAGCAATCTCTTGTAGAGGCACCGGTCTTGGCATTGCCAGACGCGGATAAGCCCTTTAGCGTCGTCTGCGATGCAAGTAATTTTGCAATCGGCAGCGCGCTCATGCAGAAGGATGACGACGGCGTTGACCGTGTCATTTCTTATCAGTCCCGGCTTTTAAAAGCCGCGGGACTGAATAACTCTGTGAATGACACGGAGTTACTTGCAATATAGTATGCTCTTGTTAAGTTTCGAGTGCACCTATTGCGCACCGAACCATTTGTAGTTTATACGGATCACGCATCATTGCGGACCGCAATAACTCACCGCACCTCTCGCTAAAACTGGCAAGATGGCTTACATTCTTCTCTGAATTTAATTTTAAAGTTGAATACAAGCCCAGTAAGTCGAATGTCTTGGCTGACGCGTTGTCGCCCAGATCAGATTTCGAGGTAAGACACCAGAAAAGTGTGTCTAGTGCTAAAGGACAATCTGAGCCATCAATATTGGCAGCCATTAAGGCCTACCACGTAACGAGCTCGTTAGCCTCTGACATACAAGAGAGCTATAGTCCTGACGAACATTGTCGCCTGCTGTTTATTCACTTCGGTGGACGAAAGGTACCCCTTCCGTCTTACCTGAAGGCTAAGCTAAATTGCTTTAGCCTCAGCGATCGCCTGTTATGGTATCAGCTGTCACCTTGAGAATAAATGTGCCTTACGACACAGATCTCAAGCTGATGATCCTCCATGAGCTCCATGATGCACCACCGAGTGGTCATCTGGGCCGTGTAAAGACATTTCTAAACGTGTCAGAGGAATTTTGGTGGCCACAGGTGGCCAACTATATTAGCTTCTGCGAACAGTGTCAGCACGTAAAGCCTGCACCGTCCAGCAGTGCGCCATTAAAGCCGCTACCGATTCCAACGAATTGTTGGATGTCGGTAAGTCTGGACTTCATGTTTAGCATGCCGCCTGATCATAAGGGTCGGACAGGGCTAGTCGTCTTTGTAGACAGACTGAGCAAGATGGTGCATTTAGCACCATGTAAGACATCGATCACAGGCAAGGAGGCAGCTCTCTTGTTCCTGGATCATGTTTACCGACTACACGGGATGCCCGAGTCCATAGTATCGGACCGGGGTCCACGTTTTACGTCTGGGTTTTGGCGTCATGTGTTCGAGCTGCTAGGTAGCAAGCTCCACATGTCGACCGCAGATCATCCCCAGACCGATGGCCAAACAGAACGTGCCAATCGGATCGTGGCGGATGTCTTACGCACTATAGCAACTCCCAAAGATTAGAGCAAGCAATTGTACTTTGTGGAGCTCGCTAAAAATAACAGTGTCCACGCCAGTACGGTGAGACATCGTTTTCTATAAACGGACTGCTCCATCCTCGGATGCCAGTCTCGTTTGTGCGCGCCCGAGTTTTAGTGGGGGAGGGCCCCTCACTACGCTCGGTGCGAAAGAGGGACATAGCTTCGTCAATATGACGATGACCCGCGAGGGTATCATCTCAACGACGAAACTTGCCTTAGTGACCCTGCCGGGTTGGCAGTGGTCAGTATGTAGTCACGGCAAGGAATGCATGTGCTCTCACACAATAGCGATGTTTCGTTGCTTACAACTACGTCCTACGAACGATTCCGGCGATGTCATAGGCGAGTTGAATGCTAAAAGCCTGAGCGAGGCTTAACACTTTGTGGATGAGCGATTAGCCATCCCACGAAAAGTCCGTGACCGTGGCGCAACGGCAAGCGCACAAGATAAACAAAAGAATGCTGACTGAAATGGTCGCAAAAATAATGAATGCTTAAGTGTTCGACATAAAGTACTGTTAAGTACTGTTACTCTACCTAAAATCGCAATTTTTGTACTACCTGGGGGTACTTAAAATTATTGCTACGTTACATTGGGCCATTTACTGTGGTCGAGAAGGTCAAAGACCTAAATTATAGGCTCACCCTCCCGCCATATATGAAGATGCACCCCGTCTTTTACGTGGGTCGTCTCAAACGGTATGTGGACCCAGATGAGGTCACATATTCCCATCAGTCTAAGGAGACTGTTGGTGACACCGACCATGGGTTCAGTATTAAACAGATGGGGGAAATGAGGAAGGCGAAAGACTTGCCTCCGACCTTCTCTTCCCATGAGAACGTAACGGACTCGGAGAGCGAGAGATACCACGCGCGTAATACGGTTCCTCAGCATTAACTTCTTAAAGATGTCCAGCCGAAGTTTCAAGCGTTCGTAACCCTGACGATTTTTCGCGCGAGCATCATGAAGCCGAGGTCAGTAGCAAGACTTGACCCTCGAAATCCCCAATGCGTCGTTCAGCAGCGCTTAATGCCTGCAACTGAACGATCGCGGGAAAGGCAGCAGCGATTATGTGGGCAAAATCGCCACTCCTATCGAGCGCCGCCTGCACTGATTGGATGCGGATGGGAATCAACGCTTCCTTGCTAAAAGTTTGCTTGCCCACCGCTCCGTGAGGAAGAAGCATCAAATCCTCGTCCAGTGGAGAGGATACCCGAAAATTCACCATGTCTTGTCAAAGCCTTAAAGTTGACTTAGTGACAAACAAGCCGGGCTTGCATTCACGTCCCATACCATTAAGCACAGAGGTCTTTGTAACTAAGCCCTGTTTATCCTCTCCTCCTAATGGTTTACCGACCCTAGTTCTTCCCCAGTAGACCGCCCGGCCCCACTCGGCGTTTCCCGCACCGTACAGCTTTCTGGTATAAGGTGGGATTGATGCTTCGAGCTTTGCGCGAATTGCGCAACGGACAAGCCGGGCGCAAGTGCTTAGTGCTTTCTCGCATATAACATCTACGATGTTTGAATGCTATTCCACAGCTTTTCTTCTCCTTACTAATAGACAAATCTGATGCGCTCGACGGGCTTTCCAATATTTCTGCGTACCAACGCGAGAGGACTTAAAGTCGAACTCAGCGCGTAACCCCATGGCAATTGCCGCTTCTAAAGTAACGGGATGAGATTGGTACAATTCCGTTTGGGCAACCCCCGCATTAAGGTCTTCCATTATGAACGAATAATTTAACCACTTCTTGCCCTCGGCCTTGATGTATAGCGGCAAAAAGAGCTCTTAACTCCTGGGCGTAGTCTCCTAGGATCGGTCTACCCTGACGAGCCGCTAAATATCGTGATCGTGTGCGAGAAATCTGATTAGATGGGACAAACATGCTAGTCAGATGATGTTTTGGCAAATCACACCCCACGAGAGGCAAGGTAAACCTGCCTACTTGGACGAGCGGTGCAACTTATAGGGTGCACCAACTAAGTACCTGTTTTCAATCCTGTCACATGCCATAACCAGTTTGTCAAACTAGGTCTCGCAGCCTACGATTTGCACATTCTGTATGAATGCTCCCGAAGCGTAAAACTAAAAGGAGTTGCATCCTTAGCACGCGTCCAAGTGTAACATCGATGCCAAAAACGCATCGATGAAGAATTCGTTTTTGTTGTCACCAAACTGTGAAGTCTGGATGAGTGACGACGGGATCTTATACCGCTCGTTGGTCATATACCGTTCGTTGGTCATAGCAGACCAACGAACCAAGTTGCCCTTTGCAGGCAACCAAGACTCTTTTCGGGAGCGAACCGCAACGAATTGCGGTCTCCGTTCCTTTGGTTAATGCTAAGTTGCAGACTAACATTCTGTTGAAGTGATCTTTACAATCCTTCGTTCCTGGTGGTACATTTTAGCATTCCCGGTACGGGGGCTCTTTAGATCGGAGTCATTACAAGATGACTCCTCATCAATATAGTCCGAGGAATGGAACATCTTGGAGATTAATATCTGATCTCTCTCGTCTTAACCCACCGTTTTATGACAAAATTGCTCAGATAAAGATCTGGAGGCCAAAATTATATTTAAATGAAATTAGAGTAAGGTCGTAATATTAAATATAGTTCAGTTCCCCGTTTGATCTAAAACCGTCAAATGCGTTACTAAGGCTTGCCAATGATCTGTGATAGTACAAAGCCGCATGTACACACTCGCAAGCATAGATATCGCTCAGGTCTACGAACCATTGGTCCCTTGAACTAGGATTCATTAAGTTATACGAGCTTGTACGACTTACGAAGTTGTTAAACTTCTTAAGACTATAGAACTAAGCGACTCTTTAAGTATAGAGGAGCGAAGTAGCTTCGCTACACCTGGAAGCACTCGCAGGCAATTTACACTTGATAATTAATTAAATTTAGCCTCTTCTGGCATGGATATCTTCCCCAAACTTTCAAAGCGAAACGAGTAGCATATAAGAAGCTCAGAACTTTGTATGGGCTCGATCACATAGATCACAACCTTTCCCAGGCCCAGATGTTCTTGATGCAAGGCCTAAAGACTTAATATGAATCCTCTCTTATCGGGCAGCAAAGGATCACTTAGCGGAACTCGGTACAATCCTGTACCTGATCCGGAGCCTAAGGCTCGCCCTCTTGCTGTCAGTGTTAACACATATGAGGGCAAAGAGGAAGGAAATCTCCTTTTCTGGATTAAATAAACGAAAACGTCCATAGCCTCCGTCATGGCTATATTTAAGCTCGGTAGGAAAGCGAGTAAGTAAGCACTCACATGTAGCACGTCTAAAGACGTCGCACTTCCCGCGTCTCCTGCTGCTTTAGGGTGAAGCCCATGCCCCTAGAATTGCGTACTCCCTTAGAGACTCTCACTGGAGGACGTGCATCTCTTCTGAGAAGCGCGAAGGGATTGATAGCTTACAATTCTTTTACGAGCTCACGAAGCGCTCGTTTTCCCAAGGTTTTTTTGTGTAACAAGGCACATTTCACTAGTGCTGACCAGTACTAGTTAATCATACACTGATTACAGTGTAGGATAGGTGCCTCGAAGCTTCACGTACACAAAGGTACCGAGGACGATTTCTTAAGAAGCTAAGGGTCTTCAGAGTAAAGGTCTAGACTAAGGCCTTAGAATAGAGAAAAGGTAAGACTGTATTAATCTATTCACATTCCTACGAAACGATCTTCTACTTACTACTGAACCTATTATATTAATAAGTAACAAGGTATGGCACCTTCTTGCGCACCGCACAATCGTGTCTTAAACCGATTGGCGGGGTTGATTTAAACTTAAATCAACCAATCAATAGAACTAATGTCTAATTGCATCAATATTACCAAATTTGGTATTAATGGAACTATTGAAGTCAAAATTAATAAAGATAATAATTTTAAACTTCTTCATTTATTTCCTCTCATAGGAAATATTATTTCCTATTCCTCCTATAGGATATAATACTTGTGTAACGGGACCCCGTTACACTCACCACCACTTAACCAACAGTCACCATAGTGACTGATGTAGGGTGAAACGATATACTATTATGTCTTTCCCTTTAATTTTTGTATGTTGATTTTAACAATAATTCCGATTTTATTTTCATAAATTGATTTTGACCGAAATCAACATGGCGACTAATAAGTCTGTGCGCGTGGCCCGTGAGGCCGCAAAGCTGACAGCTGCACGGTACAGTGCAGCTGTTGGTAATGAAATTTATCAATGGACGCTAATACGTCTACTGCGGGGAATACGTCACCTACTCCCATTGGAGGTGACGATGACAAGTCATCTGCTACACCGACTGTAGGTGAGTGGACCAAGTCACCGGCATCGCCGGACTCAGTGTCTACTGTAAAGGCCGCTGGATCACCCGGGGCCGAGTCCGTTAAGCCTTCAGGTTCTAACGTGACAACTAGAGGGGTGATGACGAGGTTATTCGACTCGTCGAACCTCTTTGGTGAGGAGTCATCATCCGATGACTCCGTGAGCGATGACCACTCTGGTAACGTTAGCATGCGTCACCCAGAAAATTAAGTGGTCGCGAGGGGAAGAGTGCTGCTGGTGGTGATAGTTTGCATCACCAGGAAGGGAGTGATTCTAGAGATCGCTCCAAGGGCTAAGTTAACGTTGACGTTAACATGAGCCAACACGAGAGGGATCGCAATACGTTGCGGTTCGCTCCTGAAAATCGGCCTTGGTTGCCCTCTAGGAGAAACCTCATTCGTTGGTCTGTATGAACAACGATCGATGTCATATTCCGCTATTCAACTCATCCAGGTTTCACATGCCCGGTGAGGATGAGACGAAATTCCTCACCGATGCCTTTTCCGGCATCGGTGGTACTCCTCTAAGCTGACAAAGGATGTCAAACCTTTGCGCTAAACTTCGACAGCTTTTATACAGCATGTACAAAAATAGGCCGTGAGGTCTGGCTTGACAAGCTAAATGCTTTCCGTGAGCGGTTCGAGAAACAGACCGTAGTCGGTGCATGATATAAGCTGTACTGTTTGTCTTAGGAGACAGGGATTCCTTGCCTCTCGTGGGGGGACCCATGCTCCTGCTGTTTTAAGGGTGCAGGTCATGCCCCAAAAGAAAGCATATTTCTTAAAGATCTTCATTGGAGAACGCTCATCTCTTACGAGATGCGTGAAGGGATTGAGAACCTCCAATCCTATTACGAGCGCGGAAAGCGCTCGTTCTCCGATGGACCTTCTGTCAAGGAGGATGGGGCTGTTCGTACTGCAAGACGAAACCTGGAACGTCCAACATCAATTGGGAACGAGGCTCCTAGCTATCATGTGAGGGTGGATACCCTCGCCAACGAACGAGATATCTCGTTCGAACTCTATTTACCTCTGGGTGGTTCGAAAAGCTTTCAACAAGAAAATGCTTCTCACCACTCGAATCCGTCAATGGATGTGGAGGGGGGGGGTCGGGTTCGCCTCGTTTGACGAACCCGAATCAACATCATGATTCGGATCACGCCCTTTATTTTTTGAGAAAGGATTCTGATCACGAGCGATCCCGTCGCCGCGAGTTAGCGGTGATGGCTAATAATGTTTCTCGTGACCAGTTGGTAGATTAAAATTGTGTGCAGGTTGCGACGGATCAACTGGCGAACGAGAGGACACATCAGTTCCTTCAAAACGAGATGGTGACAGCTCGTCAGAAGATCATTCCCTTGGAGAAAAAATGAGTGGATCGTCTGATTCAAGACAATCAGAGTCGGTACCGAGAAGATACGGCTTTGGCTCGGAACCATGAAGCTTTGGTGAATGCCCTAGACTGTTCCGGTGAAATCCGGAACCGGAAGAAGTCTCGTACTGATGGTACGGCGGAGACGCTGAACATAAGACGTAGGATGCGTACGCATACTAAGAGGCAGCTCGATCGTGTACACATTGCCTTGGCGATGTAGTACACGAAACGGGCCGATAGACCTGGGTAGTAATTTATTACTGCCTACATTCGTCACTACATGTTTTTTAGGTTTACAGTAGACAGTACCACTAGGTCATTAACATTAAATGAAAGTATTTTTGCTCTTCCATTTTTGTGAGAGTTCTATTTCTATCGGTCTACCGCATCAGCAATGGAATCCTGTACAAAACGGGCCACTGCTTTTCTATCCAACAGGAAATCACCTGCTGACTGGGTTTTATTTCTGTTTCAGTGCGACCGGCTCGCACTGCGGAGATATTAATCTCCTCATTATTGAGGGTATTATCGTTCTCATTAATATTATTGTTTTCGGTGCTGAGTCTTTTAGCATCGTTGTCAAAGTCTGTAATATCATTATTGTATTACTGAGTTTGTCAACTTCAATGTTGATTAAATCAACATTCGTATCCTCGCATTGACCTTACCGCTAATGCGTGACGGCAAGAGCTAAAATGTCCTTACTCGAGTGAGTTCTTTCCCACGTAAATAGAATTCCCTCCAAACAAGGTGGGTGGCGTAAGACATTTACCAAAAATGGGGTATGCTTGAAGAAGCATGCACTGAATCGTTGATGGTAAATTCTATTATCGGCAAGAGCTCGTTCCAACTCTTAAAAGAATAGACGTATCCGCGAGAAATCTCTTCGAGAATACGGTTTGCCCACTCCGTCTGACCATCTTCTTAAGGATGATCAAAAGTTAACATTTCAACAGTGTTCCAATTGATTTAAACACAGTTTGCCAATTCCGCCGTGGTTCTAGGCTCTCGATCTGAGACCAGTTCGCGGGGTCACCCATAGAGTCAAAATATCGTGTCAACAAAGACACGTGCACAGCCTTTGGCTGTGATCGACTCCGGTACTTCAGCAAGATGTACCATTTTGCTAAAACGATCAACAAAAGCAAGAACACCATTGTTCTTATGTTCGTCGTCAGGAAATCCGAAGACGAGGTCCATGGATTAAGACTGCAACACTGCGGGAACAGGCAGAAGTTGTAATGGATCACGGGATGAAGCACTGGGCTTCATTGGTAAATAAACTCCGCATCTACTTGCGGATGAAATCATACTGGCGCGGCTTGTAATACTCGCAACTTATCGTGAGATAGGTCTTCTCATGTCCACGATGACCACTAATTGGTGTATCGTGACACTCATACATGATGCGTAAACGCAAATCATTACGGGTTGGGATGACGACACGAGGTGTGTCGCCAGTAATGGCTGTGTAATACAGTAACCCATTGCGAGTTGTCTTTTGATCTGTTGAGAAACTATTTAAAATCCTTTTAAGGATTGTTGGGATGGATTTCTAAGGCAATCCATCAACCCTTTAAGAGCCTTATCTTCTTGAAAAGCTTTTCTAATGTCGGAAAATAATGTTGACGACGAAACACTTATTGTTGCAACAGTGGCCGTATGCTCACTGTCCGCTTGCGCACCCCGGCTCAAAGTCGGGTTGGCGCGAAAGAGCATCAGCGACGACGTTAAGTCATCCTGTTTATTTTCACGGGGAAGTTATAGTCCGTGAAGAAAGACAACCCTCTCGCCATTCTTTGAGAGCGGTTTGGACCGTTTACGGCCGAGCGTAAAGACGCATGGTCCGTATACGCAATGAGCGGTCTACCTCCCAAGCGATAGACCCTAAACCTAGCTAGTGCGTATAACATGGCAAGGAATTCTTTGTCATGCACTGGTTAGTTGCGTTCAGCTGGTTGAAGCTGACGCGAACGACGCGCTCTGCGCCGTCTGTGTCATATTGCATTAACACACAGCCGATTGCAAAATCACTGGCGTCACAGACCACATGAAATGGTCGGTCTTGGTCCGCAATCGCCAGGATTGGCAATTGCATCACTCTTTGCTTAATACCCTTAAAGGAAGTCTGGCGATCAACGTTCCGTGACCACTATTTTTTCCTTCAAGAAAGATGTACTGTCGTTTCGGCGTAATTGCTTGAGTACTTGTGCAGGTACAACGCTAAGCCGAGGAACTTTTGAAGTCCCTTTTCATCGACTGGCTCAGGCCAATCGGTGATCGCCTTAATCTTTTCCGGATCCGGGCGTGTACCATGTTTTTCCACATTGCACCCAAGAAGTGGTATTTCGCTTGCAGCGAATATTCACTTCTTGAGATTTGCATACAACTCGTGCGTGCGCATAAATGTAAGAACCTGACGAACGTGAGTTTTATGAGCTTGCACGTCCGTCTATCCGTCCATGGCCCGGCTATGGACGAATGCATCGTACAAATAACTTTTTGCGAAATCCCGCACCGATCTCAACAGATCGGTTACACATCTGTTCAATGTCGCAGGGGAATTACAAAGCCCCTGTGGCATAAGTAGCCATTCCGCTTGGGGTGCTTACTGCTATGAACGGGATATATTGTTCACGCATAAGGATCGGATAGAATCCATCCATCAGATCCATTGGCGAAACGATAGTACTCTTCGACATACCATCAATGATTACGTCTTTTCGTGGTATCGGCGTTTGAGCCGGTACCGTTGCAGCGTTCAATTTATTAAATGCATTCACAATCCGTCATCCTCCTGTTACATTACGTACACATAAGGTCGTAGAGCTATTGTGGGCAGGTTGACTCCCTCGGATGAGCCGCTGCTATGCGGTCGGCAAGAACATTGTCGATTGCTAATTTTTGTTCACGAGGCAATGATCACTGCTTCATGACACAGGATTTCGAACTCAAAATAAGGTCGAATTCGTGTCGAGTACCCTTATCCTTATGCAACACACATAACTCGCACTCCTTTAATTCGATCAGACCCTTATACAACGGATTTTGTCTTCAAATACTCATAAGATTGGTAGATAAACGTTCCTCCGAGTCTTCTCATCGAGGTTACTTTCGTCCATCGATGAGCTGCTAAGAAACAGTTCGTTCTCAGTAAATACTATCGCCGACCGAATGTCGGCCACGTAGTTATCAACTGTGACAAGTACGCAGATCTGCTTGACTTTTTCACTACGCAGATTACGCAAGAACCGTTTCAATTTTTTCGTTGACAACTGAGTTATCTCCGAAATTGACTTTAGAACTGCTATTAGATCAAGTGTTTAAGCGTCTACACTTGAATCATTGTTTATTAAGACACTTATTGTCTCAGTTTCCTCTCTGGAATTTATTTCCAAAGGTACCTGTGAACCTTTGACCACAGGTTTCGGGGACAAGAATTTATTTGGGGAGTATCCTCCTCAACTGCCTCTAGCTGTGGTTGGTTACCACAGCGAGATCCTCAACGATCGACTCCCCAGTCGACCTAGGACTTTTGCACTGCCTCTTATAGGAAGGCGTTTTAAACTTTCTTGGATGTTGCTTTTCAAGCAAATATCCTTGTTTTGTACAACTCAACTTATTTGAGTGATCGAACTTTGACGCTGCCTGTGCTGTGCACAGCCGTCGGTAACTATATCCGCGTCACAATTGTGGACCTTCGACGCCGCCTGTAGCCGTCGGTAACTATGACCACATCACAATGGAGGACCTTCAACGCTGCATGTGCTTGTGCACATCCGTCAGGATCTAACTCCACAGTGAGTTGGGTATTTACACTGAGGTCGTGTGGAGTCAGGTAAACGCCTGAACCACAGGTGAGGCCACCGCACTCACTCGTAGGACATTCACAAGCTTGTGGACGCTCCAAGATGTTCATCATTTGGCCATCTCAGGAACAAGAGACAGGCATCGTCACGGCTTGATGCTGCCAATTTAAACATGGCCTGTACTTTCTGAGCCATGGTAATTTAAGGATGACATCAAATTTGTCATCCAAATCTGGTACGATATAATCATCATCGTACTGTTTAGCCCTTCATGTGTTTTGTATACCAACCACACGTTTCTTTACCGTTACAGATACGCCTGTTGCTAGGCGCACTGTCATCCTCGTTAAAGGGGTATTGCGCTCAATAAGTTTGAGTCTACGATCTTCTCGCGATTGGCGTCTAATAAAATTATTCGACGACCCACAATCGGCTAGGGACTTAAGTGGCATTTATTTTACATTTTTATTTTCAGGGTGATGAGGTTAACCTCATCCCGTGTGGCAGTTTCACACAATTTATGTGTGTACGGAGCAACTTTCGTCAAAAGGCCTGCAAATTCTTTTGACGTTGCTGGAACAGTAGGGCGCTCCGCACCTACTGACCCCGACCGTTTATGGACGAGCCGCCTCGCCGATGCGATTTCGCAACAGCGTCAGATATGCGTCTTCCGCTGTTCCTAGCGAGAGGTCGGTTCTTTTGCTCAGTGATTTTAGGCACTGGCCGTGGGGCACTACACTTATAGGGTAGTTAGTGGCCTATCTTTTGACAACGATTTAATTTTGTAACCGTTAGTAACTCGAAGAGCAAGGTTTCTCGCTCTCTGTATACGAGACATCCATCAGTTCTAGACCTATGGTTTCGTGTCGTCTCGGTGGACGATATGACCCCGAGTGACGAAGCCTGTTTCAGGCTAAAGCCCTCCTGTTTTGCTATAGAGATCGCTTGGTTGAGCGACTCTAATTCTAGCCAGAACAGGTGGGTGCACGATGGAGCTCGTGAGTTCGCGACAAGCTCGATCAAGACTTTCTACGAAGATGAAGGAATTGAGCATCAAATTACAGTTCCGTACGCCCAACAGACTAATGGGACGGCAGAGCGTGCTATTCGGACAACTGTTACAATTGGACGCAGTTTGCTGCATCACGCCAAGCTCGACAAGTGTTTCTGGGCTGAGGCAGCAATGACAGCCATATACGTCAAGAATTGACTGCCGTCACCCAAAGTTTGAGCATAAGACTCTTTATGAGATTGTCTAAGAGTCGAAGCCCAGTGTAAAACACATGCGTGTATTTGGCTGCCGGACGTACATTCTAACTCCAAAGGAAAAACGACTTAAATGGGACCCTAAGGCTCGCGTCGGAATTTTTCTCGGTTACGAAGAAACATCTTAAGCTTATCGAGTCTTTTCGTCGATGCAGGGCAAGTTATTATTAGTCGCGATGTTAACTTCGATGAGTCTGTTCTCGAGTTTCTGCCGATAAGCTTGGACGAAGATGTCGATGATTCGGAATTTGAAGATCTCGAAATTGCTTCCCCAAAAATGGAGTACAAGCAGACAGGAAAGCGAAAAGGTCGCTAAAGTGAAAAGAGAAACCTACCCAGGAAATTACCTGCTGCTCGACAACAAAATGGTCTTGAAGAAGCAAGCGCGCCCATTGAATCGCGTATGGAAGACGATGCAGAAAAGAATGATGACCAAGATGACGAAGCTGCTTCTCCTCTGTTTTGGCGTGCAAGTGCTAATGCCGTTGAAAGATCGATCGACTTATCAGAGCCTAAGTCTTTCTAAGAGGCAATGAATGGACCGCAGCAAGTTCATTGGCGCGAGGCAATTCGTATGGAGCTCGAAATCATGCTCTGCGTGGTATTTTGTGCTGCCGAGCTGCCACACGCTCAACGTGCCATTGGTACCAAATGGGTGTTTAAGATCAACCGCAGAGCGGATGGATCTATCGACAAATACAAGGCTCGCCACGTCGCGAATGGCTTCAAACAAAAGTACGGCATTGATTACACCGAAACCTTTTCGCCGGTTGTCAAGTATGTGACACTCCATTTCTGTATGGAATCATAAAAGAACAAGTTTATTGCGAGATCTCTGAAGGAGTACAGTTTGATGACAATTTTAATTGTTTGGAACTGGTCAAGGCTATGTACGGACTCAAACAAGCGTCGCGCGTATGGAATGAAACGTTTGACGGGCCAAAGGCGGGTACCGGTGTATACCGGTAGATACCGGGAATGACGTCATGCGGTGAAGTCATTGAGATGACGTCAGTTGATGACGTCAAAAGCTTCTAGAAGATTCCAGAAGCGATGATTGGCTACAAGTGTAATGGTTGGCTTAAGGGTAAGAAGCAATAGGTTTGCGAAGGAACAAGGTGGCGGCTTCGATGGAGCCGCCACGGGCAAGGACAAGCGTTTATGACAACGGACAACGGTCGGCGTAAGGGACGCCAAAAACCGGTCAAGGCCAACAGCACCTGTAACTACTTTGGGTAGCATGGGCATTGGATCGCTAAGTGCCCCGTGCGAATTCGCGAGAACACAGAACGACAGCGGCTACAGCGTGCAAACGTCGCGCAGAGTGAAGACGACTCTGACGATTATCTTTTTTTCGGTTGGTGGACATTTGAAGACTACCAAGTCAAGTTGCATATGGCTGGTCGATTTAGGTACGACACAGCACATGACGTACTCGAAACAGTTCATGAAGAATTTCAAGGGTATTTCTCCGGTGGACGTTCACTTAGCAGACGATGGTGTTGTCCAGGCAGTCGGGACTGGTAACATCGTGATGTATATGAAGACTCCGCATGGAACCAAGAAGGAAGTGCTTTGAGGAGTATGGCATATTCCGAAATTATCGCGCAATCTCTTCTCCGTTGGACGCTTTACGAAGGACGTGGGTCCAGTCACGTTTGAAAGTGACGGATGCTTTGCTAAAGCAAAAGGATTGCAGTGAAAACTTGGATCCCGTGAGGGTAAAGGGCTGTTTAGGCTATGCACGACGCTCGTCGGCACTGACGAAGCCAATGTGACAAGCTCGTCGGGATGCCATGGGGACACCACTTCGTACCTCTGGCATCTTCGACTTAGACACATTAGATATAGTGGTCTAGACACTATCGTCAAAAGGAACTATGGTGTTGACATTGATCTTGCGTCGGTCAATCAGTGGGAGCTGTGCGATCGTTGTGCGATTGGCAAACAAACGCGAGTGAGTTTGATGCAAAAGTCACCACATCATGCAAAGAAACTGTTGGAAGTTATTCACAGTGATGTGTGTAGACCTATGCAGTCAACAACTTTTAGCGGCAAGCGGTACTTCTCACTTTCACGGATGAGTACTCGCACTTTACCACGGTATCTCTGCTGCGAAACGAATCTGAAGGTTTTTGGATGCCATGCATAGCTTACAGTACTTAAGGAAAAGCGAAGCAAATTTGAAGCTTGGTCGGTACGCTGTCGGTTTCTTGGCTACTCAGAGCATAAAAGTTGAGAGTGGTCGTGTGCTTGTCAGTCGCGACGCAAAGTTTATGGAAAATACGTTTGATAGTGGGAAGCGCGACCGGCGCTATAATGAGGTCGTTATTCAAGATGATGATGAAGCGACTGAACAGGACTCCCCACAACACGACCAAACCGATCACGAAAATGAAGAATCTGCGCAGAATGAAGAATTTGAGCCTGGCAGAAAGCGACACCAAAGGACCCAATCGCTCGAAAAAGCGACTGAAGCGCCAAGGCCCAAACGACACAGTCAATATCAATCGCTTGAAGAAATGTCAGCTACAGCTCAAGACTTCGAGGCTGCGTACGTTGTGGATTTTCAGTGCGAGAAATGCCAACCACGTTCAAGTTGGCGACGGTATCCAATGACGCAGCTAAAAAAATGGAAGGAAGCGTGCAGCTTGGAAATGGACTCGCTACAAAAGAACAAGACTTAGACACTTGTGCCCCTGCCGTTAGGATGTAAGGCAATCGGCAACCGATGGGTATTTCGAGTTAAGGAAAACCAAGCTGGTGAAGTTGAGCGATACAAGGCGCGCCTTGTGGCGAAAGGTTTCGCACAAAATTCGGCATCGACTATAAGAAACGTTTGCGTCGGTGGCGAAGTTTTAATCGATCCGGATTTTGCTAAGTTCTGGCTGCCAAGTACGGACTTACGGTCCATCGAATGGATGTGATAACAGCATTTCTTAATGGTCAGCTCGACGGAGATATTTACATGACGCAGCCTGATGGCTTCAGTGATACAGCCAATCCAGGTTACGTGTGCAAGTTACAACGGTCGCTGTACGGTCTGAAGCAATCACCTCTCATGTGGAACAAGACAATTGACGACTTTATGCTGGGACTGGAATTCAAGAAGTGTGAATCCGATCACTGCATCTACATTTAGATGCAGTGATCGGATTCACACTTCTTAAATTCCAGTCCTAGCATAACCTGATTTTTGTTGCATGATACGTCGATGACTTATATTGGCTAGCAGTACCAGCAAGATGCTACAAGAAACTAAGTTAGCCCTGAGCCACATATTTGAGATGACGGATATGGGCCAGCTCAAGTAATTTCCTGAAATTGAAATTGAGCAAGACTTTGAGATTGGGGCACTCACGATGCGGCAGACCAAGTTTGCATGTAATATTTTAGCGAAGTTCAACATGGACAACAGTAAGGCCGTTAGGACGCCCCAGGGTCCAGGACTCAAGCTGACCAAGTCCATGTGCGAAGGCGGATGCAAGCACAGTGAAACTATGGTCGGTGTGCCGTATCGAAATGCTGTCGGTTGCCTGATACATTATGGTTGGCACACGCCAGGATCTCGCTGCGGCAGTTGGAGTACTTGGCCAATTTGTTGCAGACCCATGCCCAACACACTGGCAAGCACTCAAAAGGGTTTTCAGGTATATATAAGGTACAAGGACTCACGAAACTCGATGCCGTGGCATCGAGTTTCAAGCAGCAACTCATAATGGACTGCAAGGGTTTTCGGATGCGGACTGGGCCGGAGAGACGATGTCACGAAGAAGCACAAGCGGCTACGCTTTTATGATGAGTGGCGGGTGTGTCAGCTGGAAGATCAAGAAACAGCATACGGTGACTCTATCATCTACAGAAGCTGAGTACATGGCACTGTCAGAGGCGACACAAGAGGCAGTATGGCTTAAAACATTTCTGTGCGAGCTCGGTGAGATGTCCACGGATAGAGCGGTCAAGATTTATGAATATAACCAAGGCTCAATTGCAATGGCAAAGAATCCAGAGTATCACAAGCAAAACAAGCACATCGACATTCGATATTATTTTGTATACGACAAGGTTAAAGACGGTCAAGTGATTCTCGAATATATTTCTTCTCTCGACATGCTGGCCGATATGACCAAGCCAATTCCAGCGACACAGTTTTGCGTACTTCGTGGCAAGCTCGGGATACAAGGCCCAAGAGCTGTCGAGTCGAGTGGGAGTGTTCTTAAGGACGCTGTGAAAAAGGCGTCTCATGCAGCAAGCAGGCCAAAGGCGGGTACCGGCAGATACCGGTAATGACGTCAGTTGATGACGTCAGAAGCTTCTAGAATATTTCAGAAGCGCTAATTGGCTAGAAGTAATGGTTGGCTTAGAGGTAACAAGCAATAGGTTTGCGAACTAAGTCCTTTAATATATTTACTTTGCATTTTGCCAACTAGTGCTCACTTGACCTTTTCATTACTGCTAGCCAAAATTAAGTCATCGACGTAAAGCGCAACAAAGATCATATCTTGCCTACCACGCTTCATTTAGACGCAGTGGCCAGATTCGCATTTCTTGAACTCGAGCCCTAGCATAAAATCATCGAGGGGCTTCTTCCACATGCGAGGCGACTGCTTCAGCACGTACACTGACCGTTCTAGTTTGCACACATAGTCCGGATTGATTGCATCATTGAAGCCATCTGGCTGCGCCATGTTGATGTCCTCGTCGAGCTGGCCGTTGAGGTACGCTGTCTTTACGTCTATCCGATGGACAGTAAGTCCGTACTTGGCAGCCAAACTGAGCAGAATCCGAATAGATGTAAACTTGGCCACAGGCGCAAACGTTTCTTCGTAGTCAATGCCAAACTTCTGTGCAAAGCCTTTAGCCACTAGACGCGCCTTGTGTCGCTCCACTATACCGTCTTGATTTTCTTTGACGCGAAACACTTACCGATTGCCTATTGGCTTGCGCCCTTTTGGTAGCGGCACAAGCGTCCATGTCTTGTTCTTTTGAAGCGATTCCATTTCCGAGTTGCATACTTCTTGCCACTTGGCTGCGTCGCTGGATTCCATCGCCGACTTGAACGTGGTCGGCATTTCTCCCACTGAATCCACAACGTACGCAGCCTCAAAATCGTGTGCCGTAGCAGACATTTCTTTTACTGATTGGTATCTACTGTGTCGCTTAGACGTTGGAATTTCAGCTGCTTTTTCGAGCGATTGAGTCCTTTCGTGCCGCTTGGTGCCAGGCTCCATTTCTTCGCTCTGCTCACATTCTTCATTCTCTTGATCAGTTTCTTCGAGTTGTGGAGAGTCGTCATCGGCCAATTCATCAGCCTCTTGAACAACAATCGCGCTATTCTGGCGGACGCATCTCTCACTGTCAAACATGTCTTCCATAAATTTTGCATCAAACTCACTAGTACACGGCCATTCTCAATCTTTCTTCGAAACGATATGCTTTTTCATGCTTCGAGTAGCCGAGAAATGGACAGCGTACCGTTCGAGAGTCAATCTTGCGACGTTTTTCCTTTGGAACTGTTACAAATGCATGGCAGCCAAACACCTTTAGATTTGCCAGCGCTGGTTTCCTCCCGGTCCAAACCTGATATAGTGACTTTTCCATACAATACCTCGCGTTGGACAGCGGTAGCGAAGGAAGGTAGCGGTCATGAATGCTTCGCCCCAATACGATTTCGGCAGTCCAGCGAGCTCAAGCATACATCTTGCGCAATTCACGAGTGTACGATTCATGCGTTCGCCCCCCCCCCCTATTCAGTTGCGAGCGTAGGGTAGCGTGAATTTTTGCTCAATACCACGACGCTTGCAGAACTTGGCCAATACGCTCGAAGTGTTTTCACCACCGTTGTCTCAACGAAGAGTTTTGACAACTCCGCCGGTCTAAGTCTCAGTGAACGCAACAAACTTGGCGAGCTTGTTTGAGACCTCCGACTTGCTTCGTAACAAGAACACTGGTAAAGTGCGAGTACTCATCTGTAAATGTGACGAAGTACCACTTACCGCTAAAAGTCGCTGACTGCATAGGACCGCTCACGTCACTCTGAATGACTTCTAGCAGCTTATTTGCGTGATGAGGCGACTTTTGCATGAAGCTCACTCGCGTTTATTTGCCAGGTGCGCAACCATCGCACAGCTCCCACTGTTTGACTTATGCTAAGGTCAAGTGAGCACTACTTGGCGAAATGCAAAGTGAATATATTAAGGTCCTTAGTTCGCAACCTATAGCTACCTCGAAGCCAATCATTGATTCTCCAATCATAGCTCATAGAACCTTCTAGAAACTACTGACGTCATCTACTAACGTCATCCCCATGACGTCACACTGTGACGTCATTACCGGTATATAATGGTAATTATGGGTACTATCTTGATGTAGTCGAGTCGCTTCCTAGCTAACACTCTCACTCGACTCGACGATTAGGGAGACGCTTGAATACCAAGTTTGCTCCGAAGCACACAAAACTGCGTCGCTGGAATAGGCTTCGTCATGATATCAGCTAACTTGTCCAGAGTGGAGACATACTCCAATATCACTCTACAACACAGCGTCTAAATGACGCTTGTGCGACTCTATTGCTCAGCCCGTTCTCGGGCCCTACTATGCACGAATACACAGGATCCGGGACTCAAGCTGACAAAAAAAAGCTTATGTGCGAAGGAGGTTGCAAACACAACGAGTCCATGGCTGGGGTACCATATAGAAATGCTGTCGGCTACCTGATGTACTTTACGGTCGATACACGCCCCGATCTCGCTGCGGTAGTAGCAGTGATCAGCCAATTTGCTACAGTTTTATGTCCGACACACTAGCAAGCACTCACGAGAGTATTCAGGTATATACAAGGCACAAATTGCATGGTATCAAGTTTCAAGCATCAAGTGACAAGGGACTTCAAGGCTACACGGATGCAGACTGGGCTGGAGACACAGAGTCAAGAAGAAGCACCAGTGGCATTTTTGATGAGCGGCGGATGTATCAGCTGGAAAAGCAAGAAGCAGCGCACTGTGGCACTTCGTCTACGGAAGTCGAACACATGGCGTTGCCAGAAGTAGCACAAGAAGCGGTGTGGCTAAAGGCATTTCTGTGTGAGCTCGTTGAGATGTCGAGAAGCGATGCGGTCAAGATCTATGAGGACAACCAAGGCTCAATAGCATTGGCCGAGAATCCGACATTCTACAAACGCATCAAGCACATTGTACGTCAACTTGCAAAAGTGCGTCATAGGGGTCCCTGAGATACCTGTACTGGGCTGCATCGTTGGTACACATGGTGTACGAGCAGACCCAGACAAGGTAAAATCAGTAAAGGAATGGCCAATCCCACGGCATGTGAAGGATTTGCGCCAATTCCTAGGGCTCGCTAATTACTTGCATAAGTATAGCAAGAATTATGCGGAGCAAACTAAACCATTATCTGATCTCCTTAAAAAGGACACAGAATGGGTTTGGTTAAAAGAACAAGAAGATGCGTTCACATCAGTGAAGCAATCTCTTGTAGAGGCACCGGTCTTGGCATTGCCAGACGCGGATAAGCCCTTTAGCGTCGTCTGCGATGCAAGTAATTTTGCAATCGGCAGCGCGCTCATGCAGAAGGATGACGACGGCGTTGACCGTGTCATCTCTTATCAGTCCCGGCTATTAAAAGCATGAGCTACTTTCAATAAAGTATGCTCTTGTCAAGTTTCGTGTGCACCTATTGGGCACCGAACCATTTGAGGTTTATACGGATCACGCATAACTGCGGACCGCAATAAACTCACCGCACCTCTCGCCTTGAATGGCAAGATGGCTTACATTTTTCTCTGATTTTAATTTCAAAGTTATATACAAGCCGGGTAAGTCGAATGTCTTGATTGACGCTTTATCGCGCAGACAAGACTTTAAGGTTGACACCAGGAAAGTGTGTCTAGTGCGAAAGCACAATTTTAGCCGTCAACGTTGGCAGTCATGAAGGCATACCACGTGACAAGCTCATTAGTCTCTGAAATAAAAGAGAGCTACAGTCAGGACGACCATTGTCGCCTGCTGTTAGATCACTTTGGTGGACGAAAGGTAATTCTTTCGTCGCACCTGAAAGCTATGCTAAATCGCTTGAGCGACAGCGATGGACTATTATGGCATCAGCTATCAGCTGATGATCCTGCACGAGCTCCATCATGCGCCATCTAGTGAGCATCTGGGCCGTTAAAAGACATTCTTACGTGTGTCAGAGGAATTTTGGTGGCCACAACTATATAGATGGTCGGCCAACTATATTCGCTCTTGTGAACAGTGTCAGCGCATAATGCCTGCACAGTCCAGCAGTGCGCGACTGAGGACGGTACCGATTCCAACCACCTGTTGGAAGTCAGGAAGCCTGGACTTCATGTTTGACATGCCGCCCGATCGTAAGGGTTGGACAGGCCTCGTCGTCTTTGTAGACAGACTGAGCAAAATGGAGCATTAAGCACCATGTTAAACATCGATCGATCACAGGCAAGGAGGCAGCTCTCTTGTTCCTGGATCATGTTTACTGACTACGCGGGATGCCCGAGTCCATAGTATCGGACCGGGATCCACGTTTTACGTCTGGTTTCTGGCGACATGTGTTTGAACTGCTAGGTAGCAAGCTCCACATGTCGACCGCAGATCGCCCCCAGAGCGATGGCCAACCCGTACTGGCGTGGACACTGTTATTTATAGCGAACTCCACAAAGGGTAATTGTTTACTCTATTCTTAGGGACTTGCTACCGTGCGTAAGACATCCGCCACGACCCGATTCGCACGTTATGTTGGTGAGACACCGTTTTATATTAGCGGACTGCGCCATCCTCGGACGCTAGTCTTGTTTGTGCGCAGCCCGAGTCTCAGTATGGGAGGGCCCCTCACTATGCTCGGTGCGAAAGAGGGACATAGTTCCGTCAATATGACGATTACTTGCGAGGGGGGGTGTCATCTCAACGACAGAAACTTGCCTTAGCGACCCTGCCAGTTTAGCAGTGGTCAGTAAAATTACGTCTTATGACCGACCTCTCGGTGGTATCATAGGCGAGTTTGATGCTAAAAGCGTGAGCGAAGCTCAACGCTTTGTGGATGAGCGATTAGCCATCACACGAAAGTCCGTGACGCAATGGCAAGCGCGTACGACAAGCAAGAAGAATATGCAGACCAAAATGGTCGCAAAAAATGAATGCTTTAGAGTGGGTAAAAGAGTACTATTAAGCATTGCTACCCTACCTAAAAATGCAATTTCTGTACTACCTGGAGGTACTAAGAAGTCGTTGCCGCGGTTTATTATATTTGGCCCTTCACGGTGGTAGAAGAGGTTAAAGACCTAAATTATAGGCTCAACCCTTCCCCCGTATATGAAAACGCACCCCGTATTTTACATGAGTCGTCTGAATCGGTAGGTAGACCCAAATGAGGTCACATACACCCATCCGTCTAAGGAGACCGATGGTGATGCCGACTGTGAGTCGAGCGTCGTTCGGGTGAGGGGGACGGAGAAGGCGAAGAATTATCAGCTGACCGACTCCTCCCACCACGAACAGGACTCGGAGGGCGAGGGACGCCACGCGAGTAACGCGGATCCCTCGGCGTTATCCTCTCAAAGAGGTCCAAGCAAGTCTTCAGGCGTTTATAACCCTGATGAGCCTTCGCTCGGACATCATGAAGATCCGAGGTCAGTCGCGAGACTTGACCCTCGAGATCCGAAATGCGTCGTTCAGCAGCGCTTAATGCCTGTGACTGAACAAACGAAGATACGGCAGCCGCGAGCAGGTGGGCGAGATCGCCACTCCTATCTGGCGCCGCCTGATCTGACAGATGCGAGTGGGAATCGATGGTTTTATTGGAAGGTTGCTTACCCACCGCTCCGTAAAGCAAAAATATCATATCCTCGTCCAATGGAAAGGCTGTCCGAAGAGTTTTGACTCTTGGGAACCGATCGATACCCTACAAATTGATCTGCCTGGCTTGGTGTCTGCCTATGAACAGGAGCACCAGCTGAGGCCTCTTCGCTAGTCTCAAATGGACTAGCACTAGCGTTGTGAGAAGAAACAGAGGGTACAGTACCACCCATGATTTCTTTCACACGCAAGCGGGCAAAACTATTTCGTTGCGACCCCTGATTCATCGCATCAGAATGCGGATGAATGCGGCGCAGGAATTCCGCCTCGTATTGGTCGGGCGTTTCATTTGAACGCAACACGACCTGGATCGGGAAAATACGTCCAAGCAATTTTTTCTGAGCCCTCCATGATTTAAAGACGCCATAATAATTATGTGCGTCTAGAAGAGCGCGCCCTAGGAGCGACGCTCTTGGCCCGTTTAAACGAGGCCATTTGAATGGAGGGGGCATCGGTGATATGTCACCCGTCACGTAGCCACGTTCGAAACGACTGGCTTGTGACACCGACTGAGCACGTTTACGTGTCATGGCGGAGCTTTAGGCTCCGAATCCTCCATGTCAGAACCATTATGGATTATGGTCTGAGCAAAGGCGTTGTGGTTATACCCAACGGAGAAGCGGCTGCGCCTTTATGGGCAGCGCTCTTATTACCTATCGCTGCGCTTTCCAGCGCAGACGACGAGACAGCATTCGTAAATGCTGCTGTCTCCATGTTGTGAGCCATGAGAGAAGTTTGGATGGGCAATAATGCGCCATCATCCTTCCTCATGAGCTCGTTGTCCGCATCACTACTATGTGTTGACGGCAACGGTGTCGACTCATTGTAGTCGGCAATGAGCGACGGATCAGCATCCTCACTGTCATAGTGGGATGGATCCTTTAGCCCTGTTAACGCGACAGCTGCAGTGGCTGTCTGCGTTCCGACTAAGGCATTAGACGCGGCCAGCGAATTAACGCGGCGCGTGAGCCTAGTGCGAGGTTGAGTGAGCGTCTTCGCAGACGACCCACCAACGTGGCCTCTTTTCGGTGGCATCTTTGGCGCCGTGTATGGAAACACATACGCTAGAGTGATTAAGTGAACTAGCGGCGCGTAAAGCTGCTCGCAGTTCCTCTCTCCTCTTTGACGAATTTAAAAATGTAAATTCGTTCTTAAAGGGGGGAATGGTGTAACGGGCTAAAGTTGCCCTAGTTTTACACAGTTCCATTAAGTACACTTGGTGTACGTAAGGGGATGGTCAATTACTTAAATAAAGTAAACAGACCCAGCACTCGGGTGTGGTTCACATTTCCGACCAACCCTTGTGTATGTGATGCACATAGGTGCATTCTAATTAGGAGGGATGACGCCTAGCGTTATCCATTTTGCGAGATATCTGGAAAGATATGCTCGCAATACATGTTAAGTGTTATCTATAGAGATGACATTTTGATTGGTAAAATTAGGTATTTATATTTAGTTCTATTAAATATAAATCAGTCTGAAAACTACTTCCTACTTGGTAAGTGCGCACGAGAAGCCGGATTACCGCTCCCGTGACGACACTTAACCAGAGGACTTAGTGCGTTGGGTGAGATCGCTAAGGCGCCCACCACAACTACCTCACTGCACGCAAGAGAAGCTGGTTTAACCGCTTCCGCGCTGTGCTAGGGTGTGTGTCTAAGTAGAGCGTGGTCGCATTAGAGCGACGTGCCCATCTACAGCAAGACACTTAAAAACCAGCAAACCTAGATTTTTGGTGGCCAAGTTTGGATCATTTGACCCTTCTACTTTGCCCCTGATGATTGGCTCAGAGTACATTGTATCGCATGCGTCCTTGCCCTGTCCCACGCTTAGTCATCATCACAAACTACTCACCCGCTTCAAACCTTCAACCTGCCTTCTAACAGAACTTGAGCAATTCTGCCTCGCGTGATGAAGTTAAAAAAACAGATGCAGGAAATGAGAGAGGTCAAGTGCGTAAAAGTCGATAACTGCTCAGGCATTCATGAATCTACTGACAATAGTTTTGGAGTTTCGAAGGGCAGTGATGACAAAAATCTGGACTTTGCATCTGTTAAAGCAAATGTTAAAAGAGCATATCAAGCAGCTGTTTAGTTCTACGTACCACAACCAAACGATAGCTGACCAATCCAGTATACAGGTGGTGCAACTCGAACTCAAAGACAGAAAGAGCCGAACTAAGAAAAGCTGCTGTTGGCTGCAATCTTTTGACTAAATCCTTTGCTGTTGCAGGATCAGTTTTGCAAGAAGCTGAGGTTGCAGATGAGGGTGATAACGAAGGTGACGAAGGCGATGACGATGAGGATGGAGGGACCAGGGAGAGACTGACAACAACTATTAACACACTTGCCACCTATCAAAAACTGGCAAAGCCAAATATACCGTGTGGAGTGCACAACCTGCTGCCAAAAAAATTAATCTGACTTTAAGGTGCAAGTTGGAATGGCAGAGAAGCGAATTGTTGCCGCTGGCCACCAAGTGTTATTTTACCCAAAATTCCACTGCGAGCTCAACTTCATCTTAAAATTTTGGGGAGCCGCCAAGCGATATGCCAGAAAACACTGTTATTACATTTGGAAAAATTCACACCCTTTGCTAGTGACAACAGTACTAGTCAACATACACTGATGACAATGAAAGCGGGTGGCTCGGTTACTACACGTACACGACGTGCAGAGGAAGATTATAGGTAGCTAAGTAGTCTAGCTACCAAATTTAGTTCTAAGGCTTTAAAAACGGGAAAACGTAAAGCTGTATTATTAAATTAGGTCCCTACGTAGCGATCTTCTATCTACCACTGACTTTACAATATTAATAACAAACTAGGTATGGCGCCTACTTGAGCACCGCACAATCGTGTCTGATAAGGATCGGCGGGGTTGATTTAAACTGAATTTAACCAATCAATGCAAATACTGTTATAGCGATATTACCCAATTTGATAATGTTGGAACTATTATGTCAAAATTAATAAAGATAAAAAAATTGTACTACTTTATTTATTTCTTCGCATAGAAAATATTTTTATGTGTCCTCTTATAGAAATTAATGTTTATGTAACGGAACACCCCGTAAAATCTTAACCAACAGTCACAATAGTGACTGATGTGGAGTGGCAGGGAAATACTATTGTCTTTCCCTGTAATTTGCATCATTGTTTTTTATTTAAATACCCAATTTATTGCATTATTGATTTAGTTCCCGTGCGCGTAACCTGTATGGCCGCAAAGCTGGCAGCTGCATGGGTCAGTGCAGCTTTTGGTAGTGCAAATGTTTCAGTAGACGCTAATGCGTCTACTGTGGGGAATAAGTCACCCTTCACTCCCATTGGAGGTGACTTGAATCTGTCATCCGCTACTGCCATTGCAGGTGATAATGACAAGTCACATGCTACACCAATTGTAGGTGACAGGTTAAGTCATCGTCATCGCCCGACTCAGTGGCTACTGTGAAGGGAAGAATGCTGGTGATGTGCTAGTTTGCATCACCAGGAAATGAGTGATTCTAAGGATCGCTCCGAGAGCCAACAGGAGAGGGACCGCAATACATTGCGTTTCACTCCCGAAAAGAAGCCTTGGTTGCCCCCTAAGGGTAACCTAACGTTGGTCTAGCATGACCAACAATCGATATCATATTCCGGTGTTCGACTCATCCAGGCTTCACAAACCTGGTGACAAAAACGGAATTCTTCATCGATGCATTTTCCGGCATCGGTGGTACACTCGTAAGCGGGCAAAAGATGCCAAACCTTTGTTCTAAGCTTGAACAGCATGTGTATAGAATGTGCAAAGCATAGGCTGTGAGGTCTGGCTTGACAAACTGGATGCTTTCCGTTAATGGTTCGAAAAACGAACCGAAGTCGGTGCACGCTACAAGCTACACCGTTTGTCTAGAGAGGCAGGGATACCTTGCCTATCGTAGGGGGACTCATGTCCATGCTGTTTTAAGGGCGCAGGTCATGCCTCTAAGGAAGCTACTCCTGAAAGATACTCATTGGAGGACACTCATTTCTTGTGAGATGCGCGTAGAGATTAAGAACCTCCAATATTTTTTATGAGCGCGGGAAATTCGCGTTCTCTGATGGACGTTCTGTCGAGGAGGATAAGTCTAGTCGTACTGTTAAACGAGACCCGGAACGTCATCTTCTCGCCAACGAACGTGATATTTCGTTCAAACGCCCTTTGGTTCACGGTGTTTCGAGAAGCTTTTAAGAAATAAACGCTTGTCACCACTCGAATCCGTCAATGAATGTGGAGGGGAGGCAAAATCGGGTTCTCCTCGTTTAACGAACCCGAATCATCATCGTGATTTGGATTACACCCTTTATTATTTGAGGGAGGGTATTAATCACGAGCGATTTCGTCGCCGCGAGTTACCGATGACGGTTGAAAATGTTTCTCGCGACCAGTTTAGAAATGATGCGCAAGTTGCGACTGATCAACTAGCGAACGGAAGGACGCATCAGTCCTTCAAAACAATCTTGTGACAGCTTGTCAAACGGTTCTTCCTTGGATTTAAGAGTGGTTCGTCTTGTTTATTAGAATCAGAATCTGTTGTGAGACTATTATTCTTTAGTTCGGGGCCACCCAGCTTTGGCAGACGCCTTAGATCGTTCCTGGGAGAGTTAGAATCGGATGAAGCCTCGTACGGATGGTAAGGGCGAAGCTGCCCAACAAGAAACGCAGAATGCGTACGCATCCTACGAGGTAGCACGGAACGGGCCGATAAACTTGGGCAGTAAGTTTTGACTGCCCACATTCGTCACTAAATTTTCTGGTAGGCTTACTGTAGACAGTTGGACTCGGTCGTTAACATTAAATGAAAGAATGCTTTCTCTATCATTTTTGTCAGAGTTCCGTTTCTGTTGTTACATCTTCATGATCCACCAACCTCAAGAAAATTTGCAAATCTCTTGACGAACGTTGCTCCAGACACACAATCATTATGTATCTCTGCACCTGGTGATGAGGGATACCTCATCACCTTGAAGCTAAAATGATTTGTCACTTAGAGCCCTACTGGACTGTGGAGCGTCGAATAACTTTATTTGTCGCCAGTCAATAGAGGATCGTAGGCTCAAATATGCTGAGCGCGACATCTCTAACGAGAATGACGGTGGGTCGAGTGACAGGCGCATCGATAACAGTAATGAAACGCGTGGTGAAATTTCACTACACGTTAAGAGATTTACAGTATGATGATGATTTTATCGTACTTGATTTGGATGACAAATTTGATGTCATCCTAGGTTTACCTTGGCTTAGAAAATACAAGCCAAGGATCAGCTGGCAGCATCGATCCGTAAAGATGCCTGCCACTTGTTCATCAGATGGCTATCTGATGAACGTCTTGGAGCGTAGACAAGCGTGTGGATGTACTACGAGTGAGTGCGATGGCCTCACTTGTGGTACGGTCGTTAGTACAAATGCACAAGATCACAGTGTGATTACTAATCACCCTGTGGAGTCAGCTGCCGGCGGCTGTGCGAATGCACAGGCAGCGCCGAAGGTCCACCACTCGAA
>NC_090610.1:15990656-16000618 GCF_004359215.1 Bremia lactucae
ATCGTATATACGGACCATGCGTCATTACGCACGGCCGTCAATAGCCCACACCTCTCGCAAAGAATGGCGAGGTGGCTATCCTTCTTCGCGGAGTATAACTTCTCCGTCGAATATAAACCAGGACGACTTAATGTCGTCGCTGATGCGTTATCACGCCGACCCGATTTCGAGTCAGCAGTGCACCCCAACAGTAAAAGTGATCTTACTGTTGCAACACTCACTACGAGTGTTCCATCATCAACCTTAGTTGATGAAATAAAGAAAGCCTATAAAGAAGATAAGGACCTTCTTTGTCTGATGGATCATTTAATGAATCCATCCGATAAATCTTTTAAAGATCTACCGGCTTTATATCGATCGTCATCCGATCGATACACAACACGTAACGGCTTATTGTATTACACAGCCGTTACCGGCGACACCCCACGTGTCGTCGTCCCGACTCACAATGATTTGCGCTTGCGCATCATGTATGAGTGTCACGATGCTCCAACAAGTGGACATCGTGGACGTGAGAAGACTTACCTCACGGTAAGTCGATACTTTTACTGGCCCCGCCAGTATCAGTTTGTGCGCAAGTACATTCGTGCTTGCGAGGTATGTCAACGGGTTAAGCCTAGCCCTTCATCTTGTGCACCTCTCCAACCTCTACCACTTCCGGCAGAGTGTTGGCAGTCCGTATCTATGGACTTCGTCTTCGGATTTCCCGAAGACGATCACAAAAACAATGGAATCCTTGTTTTTGTAGACAGATTCAGCAAGATGGTACACCTTGCTGCAGTACCTGAGTCGATCACGGCTCCGGGCTGTGCCCGTGTCTTTATCGACACGGTATTCAAACTCCACGGGTTACCCCGTGAACTGGTCTCGGATAGAGACTCGCGGTTTTTCGGCGGAGTTTTGGCAATCCGTGTTCCGATCTCTCGGAACACGGCTGACTATGTCAACATCCGATCACCTAAAAACGGATGGTCAAAAGAACGCGTAAATCGCGTCCTCGAAGAGATACTTCGAGGTTACGTCCAATCGTATCCAACTTGGAGCGAGTTTTTACCGATGGTCGAATTCGCCATCAATAATTCGGTGCGTGCGTCTACACCGCATACACCGTTCTTCGTGAATGGCTTACGCAATCCACGTATACCCACCCAATTAGAGGGATCCTCTAATTTAAGGGGGGCTGGACTCGCACGAGCAAAACCATTTCTGACTCATGCTCATCACGCGTCGAAGTTAACAACGACGCGAATGATGTTGATGTCGAAGCAATCGACATCGAAGATGAAAAAGATCTCATGGAAGTGCGCACACAGCGTACTGAATAAGACAAAACAAATGAGTCGGCAGAAGAGTTTCTGCTAACTCGAGAATCAATAATCCGTTTCGTTCAGGATTCCATTGCTAACGCAGTGGACCGTCAGAACGGAATGCAGACAAACATGGAAGAGCAAATGTTCATTCATTTAAAATTAATGATCTCGTGCTACTCTCTACGGTAAACCTACCTAAGCGTGTAATCACTAATGTGGGTAGCAGTAAACTACTACCCAAGTTCATTGGTCCTTTCCGTGTACTGCATCGCAGAGGCAATGCGTACACAATAGAACTGCCACGTAGGATGCGAACGCATCCTACGGTTTACGTTGGTCCGCTCCGCCCGTACCATCAGTACGCGGTTTCTTCCGAGGACGGATTTGACCACCCTTTTCAAGAATCCCTATAAGTTTCTTGTGGTCACGAACCAGATTCTCATGCTGAATCTAAAGTTTCTCATGTCGGGTCCAAAGATCCTCGAAACCCCGATGAGCTGTCGACAGCTCATCACGAAGAGCGTGATAATTCCGTTTGTACTCCAACATGGAGTACGCACTCTTCAAACGGTCTTCCAACAGTTCGATATGATGAGCCTGCACCGTCTGCTCTAACGAGCGACGCTTACCGCGCTCGTGATCAAGTCCCTCCTCCAAATCATGGAGGAAGCGATCGAGTTTGTCGATCTTCGACTCTAGATCCGACACACGGTTCGAATCTGATTTTCCCTCCTCCACCACAACCATTGGTGGATTCTCACGGTGGTCAACGTTTCCTTGTTGAACGTATCCAAAACCACCGTGATATGAAGGGGCAGCGAACGATCTATCTTGTTCGCTGGCGCGGTTATCCACCTTCACATGACAGATGAGAGCCTCGTTCCCAGCTGATTGTTGACGTTGAGGGCTTCGTTCGTCTGTATGATGAGACCCATCCGATATATCAGAAGGCCCATCGGAAAACACGCGCCCCTGGCGCTTGTAAATCAATTGCAAAACGGTAATCGCATCGCGCATCTCAATAGAGATGCGAGCCCTTCCCCAGGGCGAAGAAAGGGAATAGACATCCCCTTTTACCCTCTTCGAGTTGTCAACACAACACGGACAGGAATCACCCCACGTGAGGCATGGAAGCCCAGCCTCACGTTTCAAGCGATGCAATTTATACTTTGCACGGGTTGGAGTTCGTTTCTCAAATTTTAACGCGATTCTCGTTAAGTTTGGTAAGCCAGGCTTCGCGTCCAATGTCTTTGACATTGCGAATGAACGCGCTCGAGGCTTGCAAAAGCGCGACTGTATCTCGCTTATTGTTGCCACTAAACCATCGATGCTTAAGAAAAGCAGCGAGATAAAATCTTCCTTAGCGCGAAAGTTCTTCGCGCTGGGATCAAGGCCATGTTGCTTTGTCGCAATAAACGGGATATTTGTTGTGAGGAGTAGTCTCTCCAGAGAAGCTATTAATTAGCTGTTCGGGCAAAAGCCACGGCTTCTTCTCAGGGGCAAGACGAGACATTTTAGTATCTACGGTCCCCTGAGTGGTACCTACTGAAGCAGGGGTACCACAAGAACTTTTGTTACGATGGCTTACGCCATCGTCATCACCTTGCATAGAAACAGATGCAGGTAACCGCACGGGAGACGGTGCTGACGATGAGGAATCATCCTCATCGTCGGAACCAGATAGAAGAAGCAATATCCGTTCCGGATATTGCTTCTTCAAGCGTATCCAGTTCCAAGCGGAACAGATGGGTCTTCACATGACCATCCGTAAGGCCATGCATGAACACCGTAACAAACGTGTGTTCATGAGCTGGATTGTTCGTGATACAACTCGCTAGGAGTCGTATATGCTGGGCTTAAGCGTGAACATCACGCTTGCCTTGATGGAGTTGCAGAAGCTCAGATCAAGCTCTGAACTCAGCCCTAGGCAGTTCAAACGTCTGCTTGATGCCGGACTTTAAAAGCATCAGGCGAGCCAAATACATATATGTCGCGCAACTTAAGGCCAAATGCCCAAGTTTTGGCAAGACCTGCCAAATTTGATTGAGCAAATGCGACTTGCATTTACTCGTCGACGATGTGACGAGTCTTTATAGCATTGTTCAATTCGACGAACCACGTTATAAGGGAGTTCTCTTCGACAACCTTATATTTAGAGATGTCTATCTTTGAGGTTTTTGGATGGACTACGAAGTGCTACCAGGTGAAAGGGGCACTGCCGACTTGTACTGATTCAGTACAAGTTCAATTCACACTGCTTCAGTGCAAGTTGTGCCACACGTCAATTCACGTACACTAGTACGTGCAGAGGAACACTTCCGTTAAAAACACTTTCTTTAAGAGGGTTAAAAGTAAACTAAATTTATTTATAAATAAATTCCTCTGCTTCTATCGATTAACGACTAACTTTATTATATATTCACGCAAAACATGTAATAAAGTCTTATCTGTCTCTCTCTTTGCACGCGTCCAGTGCTGACTGGACCGCGGAGCAAGTAGATATAATAGCCTATATCCACCAATGCATAAGCTTTCCTAATAATATGTATTCTCCACATATTATTTACCTTTTGGATATTACATTAGTTAACAGCTTTAAGTGTTGATCTCATGTAAGATACTCCCGCAACTGCTCGAAGCAGCTTGTCCCAGCATCCCTCTTAGAATCCCTTGCATTTTTTTGTAGTGGCTCTACAATGAAAGCAAATTTTACTTTTGCGAGTGTCCATCCTAAGCTGATGGGTCGTCAGCAAAGACACCCACACACCCACGCACGAAGCGCACGCGCCGCGACAAAACGCCGCCGTCGCATAGTGCCACAATAACAAGGCCAACAGCTACTGCTGCTGCTGTCACGCTAATAATTGGACTAAACGATCTATCCCACTTGCACAGTGAGGATTTAGATCCGTAGCTCGTTGTCGACTACCATGAGTCGACATCGCTGCGATTATCTAATAGTTGAAATAAGCATAGCAAGCTAATGGGGAAGGGTGATTGCGCTATAAAGTTCATCCAAAATCCCACAATTGCTCCCAAGATGGCGACGCCTAATGCTGCGAAGGCAACCAGCCTAACGTCAAAACGGCTACTGTCTTGTCGTCTGCGCTTGCTAGCGCAGCAATTATTCATGAGAGCACTACCCATAGAGGTGCAGCTGCTTCTCAGCTGGGTAAAACCCCAACGCCTGTCGTTCAGACCATAAAACACAATGGGTCTTACGCAGAAGAGCCGGAGCCTAAAGCTTCACCGACGGCACGGGAATGTGTCTAGTCGGTGTCACAATTTAGCCGTATTGAACGCAGCTATATGACTGGTGGCATATTATTTATGCCACCTCCATCCGAATGGCCTCATTCAACTGGAACTAGTGCGTCGCTTCTAGAGCGTGCTACTAATGACACACATAAATCATATGGCGTTTACAATTCATGGAAAGCTCAGGGAGAGTTACTTGGCCTATTTTTCCGATCCCGGTCGTGTTGCATTCAGATGAATTAACCGATAAACACGAAGCGAAATCCTGCGCCGCTTCCAGCCACATTCCTATTTGTCAAAACAATGGTCACAGCGGCTTAACTTCGCGCGCTTGCGTGTGAGGGAAATCATGGGCGGTACTGTATTCCCTATTTTTTCTCATCACGCGGCTCCTGTTAGTTCATTCAAAGCTAGCGAAGCGACAGCTAGTGCTCATTTTCGAAGTCAGACGCCAGGCCCGGTGCGACGACGCGCAGGGCGTCGGCCGGTACCCTAGAGTCAAAACGCTTCGGGTCTTTTCCCCACTGCACGAGGATCTGAAGCTTTTGCTTAGCGGAGCTTGGGCAAGCAACCTTTCAACAAGAAGGCGTTAGTTCCCAGCAGCATCTACGAATGCACGCGGCACCCGGTAGGAGTGGAATTTCGCCCTACTCGTGGTAGCCTTACTGCTTCGTTCAGTTGCAGACGTTGAGCGCTGCTGAACCACAGATCGGTTTATCGAAAGTCAAGTTTGGCAGCTGACTTCGATATGCTCGATGCTCGCTGATACACCGTTACAATGTCGAAGTGTATTGCACCTATGTGCAACAGTGGCGATGGTGCACGAAAAAATCTTGAAGAACAGCTACCGGCAATCGATTATTTACATCAATACATGACTATTACTGGAGGGTAGAAAACATAATTAGCCAACTGACGCTTTGGGTTGCTCTAGTGGACGACGAAGTGGTCATGCTTAACACTTACTGATAAATGATTAATGCTGAAATGGAAGACCATGCTGGTTTATATTGCAAAACTTTTTCTTTAGCTAGCAGTTATGTTAAGTGTCTGAATTATTCTCGACTAGAGGTGGATCAATAATGCTCACACGTAGCAAGCGGCCATCTAACTCTTGACCGTTCATTTCGATAGCTGCCTCGAGTGCCTCATCAAATGTTGAATAGACCAAACAGGCCCACAAGTGCGAGAGCGAGGGGTCTGATTTAACTAGCCTTGCGCTTTTAAGGGATCCAAATTTGGCAAAAATGTCTCGCAGTCGCGTCTCGTCAGTCTTCCAATGCAAACCTGCGATCGTCGAGGTCAGTACACTTGACAAGATTGTATGATAATTACAGTTCCTACCAATGACCGATACGTGCGTCGACTTCATTCGATAGCTTGCGTTAGCCAAACTTATAATTTGGCCTCTTTGATGAAGCGGCAGCATCGCCATCGTTCCGACACGACGCATTGCTGCTAATTTTTATCAAATAGTTCTTAATTAAGGACATCTTTCTAAAAAGAAAATATTTCTTAAGCCTTAATGTACCTTCAAGGCACAATAAGTGTTTTCTCTCGACTAACTCCTCAAAACATACCTATATATTGTATTGGCTACATTTAAGCTAGATTGCCTTTTAAATGTCTTAGGTTGCCGGTACAAGGTCATGACGGAGCTGGCGACTGCAAATTCAGGTAGTCGTGGAGACAATGGATACCCGGTTCCTCGCATGACTGCAAATCGACAATGCACAATGCCGGTTTGAATTTCTAGAAGGCCTTTGATCTTGATAGTAAGCGCGTATTACTCGACTCACAGGGCAGTACTATGAAGAGCGAGAAAGAAGCGAGCGTCCGATCCCGCAAAAAGCTGGCAGAGACTGCCAAGCAGTTGCGACGATTAACAATTAATGCGGAAAAGTTTAGGGTATGGGGCCGCTGCTTAAAGCCTACCAAGAGGAGATTGACCACCTGACGAGCCGTGCTAAGTTTTCCGAGAGCTCCTTCTTTCAGCTTTGCAAAGGACTGTATGCTGCCCCTGACCCTGCACCAGCCATAAAACTTGCAGTTTCCAGCCTCGATACTGACGAAAGGATAGAAGAAAACAAGAAGTTAAAGCGAGCACTAAAGGAGTACAAGGCCGAATTTGCCTCTTTAAAGAACCAGGATATAACCATTCGAAAGTTGGAAGAGCAAGTCGCTGTTGCTGCAAATGAGCAGGAAAATATTGTACTAGCAAGTAGAGCATCGTTCCAGGACGTTGGTGAGTCAGCTCGAGAGTGCACAACTGGAGTGGGCCCAGCGGCGTCGAGACTACGAACGTCAGCTGAAAGCATCGCGCACAGAGCTGCGTGAGGCATTCGCTAAGCTAGATGCAATGCAATCGGATTTATTTGCACACAAGCAGCGCTCAGGGATCGCAGTATTTCATTTGATGCGGAGATGGAGGTTATGACACAAGAGCCACTTGTGTCACAGATGCTGCAGTTGGGCAATGCCCAGCTAAAAAAGCAGCTAGACAGCTTTTAAAAGCTTCAACGTCGTCGAATATCGCTGACCCGTTACCATCAAAAATCTTGCGCCAAACGTTGATGCAAGCTTTCGGCCGACGATAGAGATTAAGGCAGAGCACGATGCAACCGTCGCTGCGCTGCGTCAAGAGGTGCATTGCCTAAAGAGAAATTTTGCAGTGGAAAATAAGAGAGCTACGGAACAATTGAAGCGAATCACTACTGCACTTCAGCATGCACAAGATATCAAGATAAAGGCTGAAATGGATTTGGAATCTCGCCCAATAGACGAACACTTTCAGGAATTGACGCGAAAGCTGCAAGTTTTGCAGCAATTAGAGTTTAATATTGTCACTGATGATGATGAGCCGCAGAGTGAAACAGTTTGTCGTAAGAATACCTCAATTGTCGATAGTTTGGAGGTGGCTACAGTTGAAGTGGAACGAATTCTCTTGTCTTGACTACGTCGTCTTGAGCACTCACACCAAGAATGTAAGCGGTCGCTAAAATCAAGAATGTCCCAGTTGCAAAACCTTCAAAATAAATTAAGTGACCGCGATGCCAAGATTCGAGGGCAGGCAAGACTAATTTGCATTCTTGAAGAGAGTGTTGTGGCATTGGAAAAGGCTTGGCGAAACCATACGTTGGATGTAACTTGTGGTGAACTTGGCTCTGATATCTTTTTGAATACAATGTTTGGCCAATTGACTGCAACACCTGGCCCTTATAACTTATTAACAGCTACAGCGGATGCAAAGTATGCTGCGCCAATTTCGATTGATAGTAAGATGCTGGAGATTGTACGTGTTCAGCGCGATCGTTTTCGAAAGCGCATGAAAGAGCTGCAGAGCGAAAAGAATCGTGTGGAAGAGCTTGCAAAGTCGCCCAACAGCTCGGTAGCGCGACTTGAGATGGGCAATATGCAGCTGTATTATAAGATTCGCTACTTGCAGAATTATGGAGGAAACACAAAGTCTGGGGGGTCTTGCTCTAACCCTATCTTTAAGTCTTTGGAAGGCGGAAATAGAGGCGCTTACGACTTTAAAGCGCGTTATCGTGGTACGAACAGAAGATGAACCCGTTTACGCAGTTCAACAAATGGGAGAACCAGCAGCGATTTACAAATCTTAACTCGGTGGACAAAATTCTTCTTACGAGCGCCAAGGTGCTACTGAGCCACCGCATTAATCGCAACATTGTGTTTGGGTATATTTTTCTGCTGCACTGCTTAGTGGTAGCCACGCTTTATTCTTTTTTGCACGTTTGCGAGATTACAAACAAATTGTGATCCGGAAATATTTATATTCAGGTTCTCAGAGGTTACACACTACAAATTATCCAATTTTTTTTTATTCAATTCAAAAAAACATAAAAATTGCAGGGCAATCTAACCTCATGGGTGTGTGGCAGAATGTGGCTAAGGTTGCGTTATGGCTGCCAGTAGGCGTGACTGTAAATGCACTCGTGGTAAGCCTAGCGAGCGTTAAAGGACGCTCCATGCAGCCAGTACTTAATAATGGTCTTAAACAGGACACGGTTCGCGACCGCGTGCTACTGGACAAATTTTCTGTGCAAGTGCGGCATTGCTACGAGCGCGGTGACGTAGTAGTTCTCGCATCACCCGAAGCGGCAGGTCAATACCTAATCAAGAGGCTTGTTGCTTTGCAAGGGGACGTTGTGACCGACAGCAACGGCGTCCATCGCTTGGTGCCCGTTGGAAAATGCTGGGTGGAGGGCGACAACCCTGACTTCAGCGACGATAGTAATATTTATGGGCCCGTGCCGCTTGCTCTCATTGAGGCGCGCGTTGTTGCGGTAGTGTGGCCGCCAAGTCAGGCGAAGATTGTAAAGTCTACACTGTCAGAACATGTCGACGTTTAGACCAAAAATAAGGCAAGGATTGGCCCTCTTTGGGCTATAATTTTAATTTTGAAAAGGGCGTATAATTGAATGAAGTGATAAGGACCAACGTCCACAGCAAATGGTCTACTTATTGTGACTGTCGTCTTTGGTCATGTGATTTTGGTGGGTGAAAAACATCGCCTTAGTAACGTGACGTGTATCCTTCCTGGATTACCTCACGCCGCTGCTTCAATGCAGCGTCGCCAATAAAAGCTAGGATCTGCTGATAGTTGCGTATAACAGGACAGCGCTTCTTGGTCGCGCACTATTTGTTGAAATACGCACAAAAAAGGGGCATAGGGCGACGTTTCAAGCTAAACGCAGAGAAGGTGCTTAATACGACTTTTCAAGATACACGCAAAGAAGGTACAGTAAGTGCAAATTAAGGGCTCATTACTCACCTAGGTTACACTGTCGCATGCTCTATGATGTGTCAGATAAGGCTAATTAGTGATGCACAAGTAGGATTAAGATACATATTAGTTTCACATTTACTACTTCATTCATAAGCTACCCTGTTTCTACACCATTTTGACAACTTCTAGTCACGAAAGGGCTAGGTCGGAATCGGCAACAATCATACCACCTCATACCTCTGAAAGGGATACGGACTGAGGCGCTATCGAAGATGATAGAAAATATGCTTCTCGGATAGATGAACGAATGAGTAATATCGAAGCTTCTCAATCCAGGTTGGCCGAGGATGAAAGGTTCAGAGAAGCGGTTGAAAGTGGGATGCTTACATCCATGCTAGGTGCGGTTTTCGTTGGTCGACTACACTGCGATTGTAACGGGGCACTGCGACTTGTACTGTTTCAGTACAAGTCCACTTCACACTGCTTCAGATGTGAGTGGTGCCTCTCGTTAAGTAACGTACACTGTACGTGCAGAGGAAGACTTCCCTTAAGACAAGTTAACTTAAGGGTAAAATGAAAACTGTATTAATATAGTTAAGTGTCTTGTTAATCTATCTTTGTAAATGTTGTCTTAACTATAAACT
>NC_090610.1:16000718-16009874 GCF_004359215.1 Bremia lactucae
CCGAGTGTTGGGTCTAATTACTATTATTTAGTAATTGACCATCCCCTTAAGTATCAAATGTCTGTGTAACATTAGGGCAACTTTGCCCGTTACAGTTACAATACGGATTTACAATCAGAACAATTCAGATTTGTCACAGCTCAATTGTACAAAGGATTCAGTCAATTGAGACAGAAGGAATTTAACGACAGGTGTAAAAAAATTATCGGTCATGGTAAATTTATTCAACATTCATCTTAGTTTATAATATTTGCATGGAATATCGTCTGCGCAATGGTCAAAAGGCAATAGAAGTGTTCATTAGGTATTTAAGATAGGAGATGTAGCCTGGTACAATATATCAGTCATGATTTTAAGGAACTTAAGCTGTGCTTATATATTTATTTTTAAATGCCTAGATTAGCGAACATCGACTTGACAAAATATTCATTAAAGAAAAAATTGGTGCAGTGTATGTGAATATTTACCTATGGGTCCTCGATGATGAAAATGTATACGAGTCGGTCGGTTTTGTATAAATTGACAGGCATCTGACCTGGCGAGATTATGGCAATTGATTGGTTGAGACAAAGGGCTTGGTTGTGTTGTCGTTCGATTAGGATTACGAGCACGATTACTGCGGTGATGGCAAGCATCGCATAGTACAGATCCCGCGTGGCGATCTTCAGCAAGAGACAAATACGAACTTCATGTTTATCAACATGAGGCATGCGCTGCAGATAACTAATTGAAATTGAATTTTATTTTATTTTATTAGGTGCTGCTGCAATTGTGGCATTCATTCTGCACATGCTAAATCAACTTCTCGTTTTATAGTAGATGAGCGCTACATACATAATTCTACTGAGAGCAATTTACAGCTCAAGCTCGAATATGAGGTCTTTCATTGCACCATCATCGGCGACGGACTTGGCAGTGGCTTTTGCCATAGACGACTGGCGCTGCGAGCTATGATGAGCGCAGCACGAGAATTGGTTGCAATTGTCTTCTTCGTCGTCTTCGTCGTCTTCGTCCCAGATCCATCGCTTTGCAGAAGTGGCTACGTGCTTTCGCGTCCGCGCAGGTATCGACACCGGTGATGAATGCGACATTACGAAGCCTGCTCTCCCCCGGTGATATGTTTTCTTGTGCATGTGTGCAAGGTGTAGCTGTATAAAATTAGGCATTAAGTGCTGGTCCTCTCGGCTTAGCGTGTCACTTCCTCTATCGGAGTCGGAGTCTGTCTCCTCGCCCGACAGGTAGAGAGGATCCTCGCCATTGGAGGCAATCGCACCAGGCTTGATAATTTTGGACTCCTGAATGGATGTCCACACGGGCAGACTCTGGGTTTGAACGGAAAACATTGTAGTATTGAGTGCTTGAGTGATTACACCGCCGCATATAGTGGTTGTCTTCAACCAAGTCAATTGCAAACTGAGTAGCTCTCCCACCAGCAGCAGTCGTCGTCGGAGAATGTAGGTCGTTTGCAGTCCAAGGCTGGCGCGAGTGACAGCACCAGGGCGGTGCGCTGACAGCGCACGCGTTAAGAAGCGGGCACAGCGATTGGCTAAAGGATCGTGGCTGGAATGATCTCAGCTCTACTATTGGTTCAGAACTTGAATGTTAGGGTACTTTGCCGAAACTTCACTGTGCAAAGCAGAGTCACAAATCTCGCTTTGGTGGTAATTAGAATTCATTGTGCCTAACGGCGTGGACTACTTTTGTTGCAAATTTCAATTTCTGCTGTGTGCACGATAAATAATCATATTGTTCGTGTTACTAGCTACAAGTAGGCCCCAACAACATAGCTTCACACTTCCATGACGAAAATACATTGATGGTCGCCTACCTCCAAGGGCAACGAAAAGATCGATAGACCAGCGGGGAAAACGGCATTTAACAAGCGAACGTTCTTCACCAGATTGCAATACTACCACAATAAAAATGGTCATTCCAATAAATGTTCACAAGTAGAGAGAAGACAGCAGGGTTACGCACAAAACCAGGAAAATAGTCAGCGTTTTGTTGCCATTGATAAAGCCAAAGCTTTTGCGCAAAATTCCATCCACTTTCGCAGTGCGGCCATTTATGCAATTCTGCGAGGCGTAGCAGCGCGAGCGAAAAAAAGGCCTGGTTGCTGGATAAGGTCGGGTCGTCGTCGTCCATCTCTTCAGGAGTATCCCCTTCTTGTACGAGTAGTGACTGGCGTTCAGCGGCTGCTGAATTGCATAGTCAAATAGGTCGAGGCTACGGTTGACCCTTTCGCACGCATTGGTGTGGAAGGAATACAAATAGGAGCTGTTTGTACCCTGACGCGCTACCCATTTGTGGTGTTTCACTTGCGCTTGCATCTCAAGCGGTACCAATATTTGTCATGGTCATGGCTGCAGACGTTGGACATCATATCAGCTTAGCGTACGAGGAAGACGTCAGCTGCAGTGGGTTCGCGCAAATAGAATAATTTTGCATCTTTCGAACTTTGCTTTTCTATCGGCTTGTGGGTTGCTTGATAAGTACCCGAATGAATGATATCTGCCAGTGCCGAAAGTGGGCTATTCCCCAATATGGACCGTGAGTGCACACGCCGACTATATATGATGCGAGCCATAGAATGCTCTGGCACTGGACAAATCGAGATAGTAGCATGGCTGTTTCAAACAACGCCATGTCCCTTTTTGTGCGAAACCATTCTTTTTTCCAAACGCTCACCTATATAAAACTTAAATTTTTCTGTCAATTGATTGTTCGGCAGTCTGGTTACATTGCTGGAATTTAACATCGAAATATCAAAAGTTTTAAATCGTGCTTTTGAGACGTTCACAATTTTTAAGCAAGCGCGAAACGTAAAATATGCGTCGGCAATGTAGATATGGCATCAGGAATTATCTTTGCCTATCTTTATTTCTGTACCATTCAACGCACTAATAGAATTGATGGTCGCGGTCAGTTGCACGACGAAAGATATGTGCCGCTGACGAATTGTGCAGCCAGCAAGAAGAGCCAACTCACACACGTACCTCCCTGCGACAGGCTTTAAAGCAACTATTCTGACTGCAACCAACTCAATATCCGCGAAATATTATAGACATCACAATTTTAAATACTGGCCTGATGTAACGGGGTGTGCCGTTACATAAGTATTATTTCCTATAAGAGGAATAATAAATACTATTTCCCATGAGAAAAAGTAAATAAAGAAGTACAAAATTGCTATCTTTATTAATTTTGACTTAAAAAGTTCCAATATTACAAAATTTGGTAATTTTGATGCAATAAGACATTAGCTCTATTGATTAATTGATTTAAGTCAAAATCAACCCCGCCAATCGTTTTAAGACACGATTGTGCGGTGCGCAAGGAGGCGCCATACTTAGTTATTTATTAATATAATAAAGTCAGTGGTAGATAGAAGATCGTCATGTGGGAAACCTTCCTCTGTAATATTGTGTACGTGAAATTTCGAGGCACCTAACCTACACTGTAACCAGTGTAAGATTAACTAGTACTAGTGAAAGGTGCCCCGTTACTCCTGGTGGCACTTCGTAGACCGTTCAACGACCTACACACGTTCCATCCAACATGGAGATGTTAGATGAAGAAAGCAAAGGCTTTCCGGCCCCTCTAGAATGCTATCACGCCACGCGTGAAGGGTTTAATCATTTGAGTGACCTTGAACGGAGAGCGATCGAACGAATGAGTTCGGTCGTAGGCAAGCCAGCATGCTGTACACTCTAAGCAGAGACGAACAGCATACGGCCATAGCCGAGTTCATAAACACGAACTCGATGGGGCCCGAGAGAAAATAGCTTTGCTTTGCCAGCAATGCTCTCAATACGCGGAGGTGTTGAGAGAACAAGGCGCTCAACAATTAGAGCTGTTGAGACAGCAGCATTTACATGCTGCTAGCGATCCGACGCTTCCACATCGACTCGAAAGCTTAAAGTAGAAATCCGTAAGGTTAGGGCAGTCGAAGGCGACTCTTTTTTAAGATGGTTATCGAATTAGACGACGCCATAGATGCTCGCCATATCAGTGATGATGCGACGAAAGTGAAATTTGGGATGTCCAACTTAGCCGGACGTGCCAAATCTTGAGCCTTGGGGCTCAAACTATACGACCCATTAGTGTAAAGGGGCACCTTTCACTAGTAGTGGTAAGTTCTAGTTGACCTTACACTGATTACAGTGTAGGTTAGGTGCTTTGAAACTTCACATACGCAGGGGTACAGAGGAAAGTTTCTAAGTAGTTTAAGGTCATTAGCTACCAAAGGTAATTCAAAGGATAGGAATGAGGAAAAACTAAAACTGTATTAATATATTTCGTTTCCTACGTAGCGATCTTCTATTTACTACAGAACTTACTATATTTATATATAACTAAGTATGACGCCTCCTTGCGCACCGCACAATCGTGTCTTGAAACGATTGGAAGGGTTGATTGAGATTTAAATCAATTAATCAATAGATCCAATGTCTTATTGCATCAATAATACCAAATTTGGTATAATTGGAACTATTCAGATCAAATTAAAATAGATAATAATTTGTACTTCTTTATTTATTTCCTCTTATAGGAGATGATTATTGTTGTTCCTCTTATAGGAATTAATACTTATGTAACGGGACACCCCGTTACATCACCCCTTAACCAATCGTTACTATAGTGACTGAGGTGTAGGGTGATAGATAAGATTATTTTGACTTTTCCTGTAATTTGCATTATCGGTCTTAATCAAAATACCGGTTGTATCTGCATTATTGATTTTAAAAAAATACCGATTTTATTTGCATTATTGATTTTAAACAAAATACCGATTTTATTTGCATTATCGGTTTTGACCAAAATCAAGATGGCGACGAATAAGTCTGTGCGCGTGGGCCGTGATGCCGCTAAGCTGGTAGCTGCATGGATCAGTGTAGCTGTCAGTAAGACAAATGTTCCAGTAGGTGCTGATGCGTCTTCTACAGGGGATATCTCACCTCCTACACATTTAGAAGGTGCTGGGGTATGTCATCTGTTGATGACATTGCAAGTGACGGGGACAATTCACCTGCTACACCAATTGTAGGTGACTAGACCAAGTCACCGGCATCACCCAACACAGTGGCTACGGAAAAGGTCGCCGTATCCCCCGGGGCCGAGTCCGTTGAACCTTTGGGTTCTAACGTGAGGACCAGAGATGTGATGACGAGGTTCTTTGGTGGGGAGTCATCTGCAGATGACTCCGTGGGTGATGACCACTCTGGTGACGTTAGTATGCATCACCAGAAAGTGGTCGCAAAGGGAAGAGTGCTGCTGGTGCTAGGTTGCACCACCAGGAAAGAAGTGATTCTAGGGTTCGCTCCAAGGGCCAAGTTAGCTAACGCTAAGATGAGTTAACAGGAGAGGGACCGCAATACGTTGCGGTTCGCTTCTGAATAGAGACCTTAACTGCACTCTGAGAGATACCTAATTCATTAGTCTGGTATGACCAACGATCAATATCATATTCCGTTTTTCAAATCATCCAGGCTCACAAGCCTGGTGAGAATAAACGGAATTCTTCATCGATGCCTTTTTCCGGCATCGATGGTACACTTGCAAACGGCAAAGGATGCAAAACCTTTGTTTCAAGCGTGGACAGTGTTTGTACAGAATGTACAAAAAATAGGCCGTGAGGTCTGGCTTGACAAGCTAAATGCTTTCCGTGAATGGTTGAAGAAACAGAATGTAGTCGGTGCACACTATAATTTGCACAGGTTGTCTAGAGAGGCAGGGATTCCTTGCCCTCTAGTAGGGGGCTCATACCCATGGTGTTTTAAGGGTGCAGGTCATGCCCCTTTAAGAAACATATTCCGTTATAGATCCTCATTGGAGGACGCTCATCACTCACAAGATGCGTGAAGGGATTGAGAGCTTCCAATTCTTTTACGAGCGCGAAAAGCGATCGCTCTCCGATGGACCTTCTGCCGAGGAGGATATGTCTCGTCGTACTTCATGACGAGACCCAGAACGTCCAACATCACTTGGGAACGAGGTTTTTAACTATCATGTGAGGGTGGATACCCTCACCAACGAACGAGACAACTCGTTCGAACCCCTTTGTCTCACGGTGGCTCGAGTAGCTTTCAACAAGAAAGCGCTTCTCACCAATCGAATCCGTCAATGGATGTGGAAGAGGAGGAAAAATCGGGTTCGCCTCGTTTGACGAACACGAATCATCATCGTAATTTGGATCACAACCTTTATTATATGAGGGATAGTATTAATCCCGAGCGATCACGTCGCCACAAGTTAGCGGTGACGGTTAGGAATGTTTCTCGTGACCAGTTTTCCCACTCTAAAGCGTTCATTATTTTGCGACCAATTCGGTCCGCATATTATTTTTGCTTGAAATTATGCGCAGGTTGCGACTGATCAACTGGCAAACGGAAGGACACATAAGTCAGCCACTGAGCCGAGCAATGCCGGTGACTTGGACCAGCCACCTATAATTGGTACAGCAGGTGACTTGTCACCGTCACCTGCAATATCATCAACAGATGACGTGTTCCAGTCACTTCCTATGGAAGTAAGAGCTGACGCATTTCCGGCAGTAGACGCATTAGCGTCTACTGAAATACTAGCATTTTCATCAGCTGCACTGATCCGTGCAGCTGCCAGATTTGCGGCCTCACCGACCACGCGCACATACTTATTTGTCGCCATGTTGATTGATACAAAATCAGTACTGCAAATAAAATCGGTAATTTGATTATGCAAATTACAGGGAAAGACATAATAGTATTTCCTGTCACCCTGCATCAGTCAGTATAGTGACCGTTGGTTAAGGGGGGGGGTATAACGGGTTGTCCCATATCATTTTTTTTTATAAGAGATATAATAAATATTATTTCCTATGAGATGAACAAAATTATTATGTTTATTGATTTTGACTTAAATAGTTCCAATATTACCTAATTTGGTAAACGATATTGATGCAAGAAGACATTAGCTCTATTGATTGGATGATTTAGGTCTATATCAACCCCCCAATCGTTATCAGACGAATGTGCGGTGCGCAAGGAAGCGCCATACTTAGTTAGTTATTACTTTAATGAGCTCAGTAGTAGATAGAAGATCGTTACTTTTTTTTTTAGGAAACTAAATATATTAATACAGTTTTACTTTTTTCTATTATAAAGGCTTAGTCTTGACCTTCAAGCTAAAGACCTTAGCATCAAAAGAAACCTTCCTTTGTATTATTGTGTACGTAACCTACACTGTAACCAGTGTAAGTTTAACTAGTACTGACCAGTACTAGTGAAAGGTGCCCGTTACTCTGTATAATAATCGCAAATCGTTGTCGTGAGCGTACTAATAAGTAGTTTGCCAAGGTATATATGACTTACACTCTAGTGAAATGCTACTGGTAGCCCTTACGGTTCAATCAGTGTTCTATTAAAGAGAATTGTAGACGGCAGGGTAATCGTTGACTTTTTAACGATGACCTATTTGTAAATACATAATGCGCTGATACAGAATACTAAATAGCGGAAGGATGATGACGTGTATACGTCAAGCCTTACAATTCGCTGCATATGGGCTATTGAAAATAGCAGGTGCTGTCTAAAGCTCCAAGCGCAATGAATAAAGGAAAGCATGTACCCGCTTAAGAAGGATCTTCGTTTTGGCCTTAAAAAATGTGTTTTGGATCTTGGCTTACCTGTAAAAATCAATTTTTTGTTATACGACCAACCTACACTGATAATAGTGAAGGTGAGATGCCTTGATGACTTCACGTTCCCTGGCGTGTAGAGGAAGGTAATAAGTAGCTGAATTGTCTCAAATACTGAAGGTTTTCGATATTAAGGCTTCAGTATAGGGAAAAACTGAAACTGTATTAACATATTAAGTTCCTACGTTACGATTTTCTGTGTATTGACTTTAACTTATTAATAATTAACTATGCGTAGCGCCTCTTTGCGCGCCGCCCAATGTGGCTTGTAACGATTGGCAGGGTTGATTTAACATTCAATGAACTAATTTACAGAACTATTCTCTTGTTGCGTAAATATTTCTAAATTTGGTAATATTGGAAATATTAATGCAGAATTTTGTAATGATTATAATTTTAGGAGCATACCTCAAGCGGTGCAGATCATGACGCATCTTGGTTTCGATACTACGGAGCCCAAGTGCCATCGCATCCCAAGCGTCCTAGTGATAACCAAGCGATTGCTCTCCTTCCTACGAGCGCTTTCTCCATAAGGGGATTTGAACTGTAGTCGCACTTGGAATTAGTGGGTGTGGCCGGCGATACATCTTACCGACTTAATTAGGCGTGTAGGCAGGGTATGTGGCGACATGAATTATTTAGGGGTGTAAGCCGGGGGGTATGCTATACCGATAGGGGTGTATGGCTGTACCGTCCCTCGAAAAATTCCTGCTGCAGCCGAGAGTGAAACTTTCGTTGTGGCTTCGAAGTTCGAAGCGTCGCCTCCGTTTGTGCTATGGCAGAGCGAGACGGATCCAAAGGCTATAGTAGTCGTGCAATTTGTGCGTCCGCATCAACGGGAAGGAGCAATTTATCTATAATTGATTGCGTGAATCGCGTAAAAAATTCTGACGGAGGAGGGTGTATATTGGCTGATCACATGGCCTTAGAAAGGCCATGCAGAGTATCGCATTGATGCTGGTGACGGGCATGGACATGAAGCCGACAATAAATCAAGCAATTGTGGTGTGTCCGACATCATTAGTGAAGAGTTGGGACGATAAAATTATCAAGTGGCTGCACGGACGTGTGATAACGGTGGCTTTGTGTAAGGACCAGTCAGCTTGCTGAGCCCTTGACCACTCATTTCGATTAACCTTCTAAACCATTCATTTTCTTTAATTCAATTTTACATATGCGCCATAGGTTTGCGCAATTAGGAGAGATGATACTCAGAAAGAATTAGATTAAGGATAGGCGATACCTTAAGGAGTATACCAAAACTATCGGTTAGTTAAACTAATTTTAATTCAGTCGTAATTTACCCTCATTCCTGACAAGTGGTAGCACTTGTTGGTCATTCGCCCGCTTCTCCGCCGTCCGCTCGCTTCTCCGCCGTCCGCCCTCTTCTACGCCGTCCGCTCGCTTCTCCGCCGTTCGCCCTCTTCTTCGCCGTCCGCTCGCCTCTTCGCTGTACGCTCGCTTCTTCGCCTTTCACGCTT
>NC_090610.1:16011822-16024697 GCF_004359215.1 Bremia lactucae
GTGGTAACATACCACAGGATGAGGTTTTTGAACCGGTCATTATTTCCTCTGCCGACTTTTCAAGGAAATTGAAGACATCAAAATACGAAGAGGTCTATCGTGTCAAAATTTATCAAGAATCGGAATCTACAAAACCTCGGGAAAAACGGTTGAAGTCTTTACTTGATTCCTATATAGATGTATTTCCGGAAAGGTTACCGAATTCATTGCCTCCTAATCGGTCGGTTAAATTTGAAATCAATATGCAACCCGGTGCGCAACCGAGTAATCGTCCGCCATTTCGACTTTCACAAGTTGAACAAAATGCTTTACACAAGTTTGTCGATGAGAACCTTTCCCGCGGATGGATTGAGCTTTCAGACTCGCCTTGGGTATCAAACATCTTTGGTATACCTAAAAATGACCCAAAAACCGGTACGAGTGTATCTCGTTCGGAATGGATTCGATCCGGAAACGAAAACATTTTGCTCCGTTGGGTGATTGACTTTCGTTACCTCAACTGAAAGTCAGTCGTCCCTAAAATACCTTTGCCGCGAATCGATAAATTATTTGATAAGATGCAAGGTATGAGCTATTTCACAATTATTGACTTAGCTCAGGGGTACCATCAAATGCGTATCCATCCGGATAGCAAGAAGTACACTGCGTTTCATACATCAAATGAGACGCTTCAGTGGTGCGTTGCTCCGATGGGTCTCGCTGGAATGCCTGGCATTTGGTCGCGCTTGATGCGTGTACTTTTTGGAAAGTTCCCATTTGTTGTGGTATATTTGGATGATATCTGCATATTTTCCGTCTCTTATGACGAACATCTTGGCCATCTTGCTATCGTGTTCGACGTATTACGCAAGGAAACGCTATTCGCTCACATCGGCAACTGCAAGTTTTTTTGCGCGTCAAGAGGTCAGCTTTTTGGGGCAAACTGTTTCCAACAAAGGATTATCCGTTGATAATACGAAGACAGAAGCAATCGCTAAATGGCCACCACCTACCTCCGTAAAGGAATTGCAAAGTTTTCTTGATCTTGCTGGTTATTATCGCCGCATTATTCGTCAGTTTGCGCACATAGTTCTGCCATTGAGTCATCTCGTTAAGAAAGAATCTCCATGACTGTGGAATGCAGAACAAGAGGATTCCTTCGCAAGGCTGAAGTCTGCCTTACAAGCTGCACCTGTGCTGACTCTGCCCAACTTTTCACGCCCGTTTGTACTCACTACGGATGCATCAGGGTCGTGCGTGGGAGGTGTTTTATCGCAATTTCTCAATGGATATGACCATCCAAGAAGCTTGGAGTCCATGAGATTAATTGGCCTGCTCATGAAAAGGAGCTATTTGCAATTAAAGCGGGGTTAGACAAATGGCGTCATTACCTTTATGGTCATCAGTTTGAGATTTTCACGGACAATAGCGCCTGCTCTTGGCTGCTTCATCATCCGAAAGTCTCGCCGAAGTTGGCTTGATACTTGACCACCTTCGCTCAATATACGTTTACTATACACCACATTAATGGTGCTTTAAGCGTCGTAGCTGATGCGCTTTCGCGCCGGCCTGATGATACTGTCGTGGACAATATCCACTTCCATAAGTGCGATTCTAGTTGCCAACAACGAGGTACACGTTTACTTTGCTCACCCTCGGTGCCAACTCTGCCCCGGGAGGAGGCTGAGGCTCTGCAAGTTGCCACTTTAATGACAGCGTCGTATGTCGAGTTGTCACCAGAAGTTCGTAAGCTACTTCAACAAGACTACGCCAGAGATGCTGAGTTTAAAGAAGCATGAAAAAACTCAGAAGCAAGCTCATTGTTTGTCAAGCAAGAAGAATTGCTGTTTTTGCGCTCGTCAAATAAGCTTACACGTTTTTGCGTGCCCAGCAACAACCGTGTGCGAACGAAAGTAATATCGGAATATCATGATTCGGCAATAGCTGCTCATCCGGGCAATCGCAGAACATACTTGCGAGTGTCTCAGTGGTATTACTGGAAATCGTTGCAGAAAGACGTCAAGGAATATGCCAAAACCTGTGAAACCTGCGCTCGTTGGAAACATGATAATCAACGAAAAAACGGATTACTTATGCCAATTCCAATACCAGAGGCTTGCTGGCAAGTGGTGTCAATGGAGTTCATAACAGGGCTTCCTGTGTCTAATGGATTTGATGCCATCCTAACTGTTGTCGATAAGTTTTCCAAACGAACGAAGTACGCAGCAGGGCACGTTAAGGATGATGCATGCACAACAGCAAAATTATTTTGTGATGCTGTAGTTCGACACCATGGTCTTCCAGAAGTTATCATCAGTGACCGAGATAGCAAGTTCACGTCCATGTTTTTGAAGTCTTTGATGACGATCATCGGTGTTCGTCTAAGTATGACAACCGCTCATCGGGCTCAAGCCGATGGACAGACCGAGCGACAGAACCTTGTGGTGGAAGACGCACTCAGATGCATGGTATCTTACCATGGCACTGACTGGACCGAACACTTGGGAAGCAAAGAGTATGCGCACTCTACACTGGTTAGTGCATCCACGGGATACTCTCCCTTCGAAATAGATACGGAAAGAATGGAACGCTCTACATGGCAAAAGGCACTGGGCTGGAATAGTCAACCAAAGGAGATTGACGTATACGCAAAAGAGTTTATCGAAGAATAAACAAAGATCATCGATCAGGCTCGCAGAAATCTCCTAAAAGCACAAGCGTCGCAAAAGCAATATTACGATCAAAAACGCCGAATAAATCAAGTTGAATTCAAGGTTGGAGATCTAGTTATGCTTGATACTCGCAGAATATCGTTGAAACATGCTGCGAAAGATATGGGGACACCACGAGCTAAGTTTGCGGCAAGAAAGGTGGGATCATTCGAAATTATCAAAATGGTTAATCCTAATGTGGCAAGGCTAAAGTTAACACAAACTATGAATAAGATTAATACAACTTTTAATGTCGATGTTCTATCAAAGTATGAACCGACACAGGAAAATTTTGAAGTCGTCCGATACCGAAAGCATCCAAATTCGTGGATAATGGCACAGCGGATCATCGTCAAGTTATTGAACGTCTCCTGAAGAAAAGCCAATTCAATCGTCAACCATACTGGCTCGTACAATGGCATGGCGAAACTAAGGAAGAAGCCAGTTGGGAAAAAGAGAAAAATATTCGCCATGTCTCCCACTGGAAGGATCTCGTCGCCAAAACGAGAGATCAAATCGGAGAGGATGTAAGGACCAGTCAGCTTGTTGAGCCCTTGACCACTCATTTCGATTTACCTTTTAAACCATTCATTTTCTTTAATTCAATTACACGAATGCGCCATAATAAAAACAAGTAAAAAGGTTTGCGCAATTAAGAGAGATGATACTCAGAAAGAATTAGATTGAGGATAGGCGATACCTTAAGGAGTATACCAAAAGTGTCGGTTAGTTAAACTAATTTTAATTCAGTCGTAATTTACCCTCATTCCTGACGCTTTGTATGAATCAAAACGTGAGGCAGTGATCAAGAGCATTAGAGATGCACACCCTGGAAGAAACGCAAAAATATTTTACACTGTAACAATACTGTTTCCTATTATACTTATTTTTTGTTTTCTTAGGGGTGTGGCTTTACCAAAAGGGGCCACTACTCTAACTTATGGGCACCGTTATTCAGCGCCCATCTTTTCTTTAATCAGCCAGCTATTAAGTCAAATTACTTAAATATAATAGTTTCTTACTTCTTTATTTACTTCCTCTTATAGGAAATAATATTTATGTAACGTGAGACCTCGTTACAATAGGTCTTATAGCTTTTCGAAAGGTATTTAGGACAGCTTGCAAAATGTAAATTATTTGCTAAGTGTAGCTTCACGTGCTAATAATTGCTAGCGAAAGGTGCTTCGTTACAGCTAATGTAACAAGGCACATTTCGCTTGTACTGCCTCAGTACTAGCTAATCTACGCTGACATCAGTGAAGTTGATGGTGCCTCCGAATACTTTACATACACGTTCTAACGTGGTGTGCCGTTTGATAAAATATTTTTGTATAAGAGCAATTATAATATATTATTCTTATAAGAACAAACAATTGAGGAGTGAAACCTATTCCTATTCAATGATTTTGACTTAATATTTCCACTATTCCCGAATTTACTAATATGGAAGCATCAAGACAACATTTCTGTTGATACGTTGATCTAAGTTTAAGAACACCCCGCCATTCGCTGCTATACGCACGAATGAGCGGGGCGCAAGGGGACGGGATACAAGATTTATATTAATATATATAAATGTAGATACGGAGATACGCAGATCGGAACGTAGGAACTAGATGTGAAAATTCAGTCTTACTTTTCCTTATACAAATCTTCTTAGTATTGACCTTTCGTAGCTAAGCCTCTTTAGCTACTCAAAACCTTCCTAAACCCCTTGCACCTCGTGTACGTGAAGTATTCGAAGGCACCACACTTCACAGTCATCAGTGCAGGTTGACTAGTACTAGCGAAAGATGTCCCGTAACACCTAGTAGCACTTTGTGATCCGTTTAACGGCCACGTGGCTTCTTAAGACCTCATTTGACCCAAACACATATGTCCACGAAAGCTTGAGCCCTAAGGCCCAAAATTCGGCACTTCCGCCAAGTTGGTCATGCTTAAATTTCCTGTCGTCGCAGTGCCATCGATACGGCGAGCTTCAGCGGCATCATCTAATTCGACGAACCATCTTGACAAGGAATCGCCTTCGGCTGCCTTGCACTATGAGATTTCGATTTTTAAGCTTTCAGGTCGACGCGCATGCGTCGGCCCGCTAGCAGCCTGTTGATGCTGCTGTCGCAACAGTTTCACGTGTAAAGCAGAATGTTCTCCCAATTTATCTGCATGTTGAGCGCCTTGCTGGTAAAACAAGATTACCTTTCTCGATCCCCCTCGACTCCATCTTGTTCGTCTTTTCGTATAGTGACCAAATTGCGCCTTCGGCTGGCCCGCCTATGACTAAGGTTCACTCACTTGAGAGACCGCATTTATATTTGAGGTCACTCTGGTGAGTGAACCTTCCACACGTAGCATGGAAGCCTTCACACGGGGCGTGAAAACATGCTTCTTCTTCATCACACATGTCCATGTCTGATGTTACGTGGCTACTGTGCCGCCACGTGCGAAATTCAAGGCTCGAGCAGATATCCTATATGAAGCAAGGTAAGCGTGACATCCACGCTTTTTTTGCTTAAAATAAACGATACATGGTGAGTTGTATCGTGAGTAATCCGATTTGGTTAACAAACACAGGTTACTTGGTCTTGCGGATGGTTCCGTCGAGCCTCAACTGTTACGCCTCGGTAAGAAACGCTAGTTCAAGCGATCTCCGTAGCGAAACAGTAATACGTTAGCCTATAACAGGATTTTGTGCACTCTGATGCGTATCGTTCACCGAAACGACAAGATGTCGGATGTCCAGAACCTATGGACTTCTCGTTCTCGAGATCGAGAAATATACTTACTGGTTACAAACGATTTTAAAGATGCAACTGCTGTCAAAAGACAGGACACAACGCCTATGAATGTAAAGCCCCACGCCCAGTGCTTAGAAACACTTAGCAAAACTATCGACCTCCCGCGTGGATCAGCGGAGGACGCTGATCCGACACTGTTGCGAGACTGCAACGGCAAACAAAATCGTCAAAAGACTGTCGGGGTGAGCAGATGCAGAGCGCCCTACTGATTCAGCAACGTCAAAACATTTGGAGGTCTCTTGACGAAACTTGTTCCACACACACAAAAATTGTGTAACTGCCCCTGGTGACGAGGTACCCTCACCACCTTGCCAGCAAAGTGGTAAATAAGTTGGCAGTAGTGTCCTTAGTTGATTGTGGGGCGTCACTTGATTTAAATAATCGCTAGGCTCAAGTTGGTGAGCGCGATATGCCTCTAACGAGGATGACAGTGTGCCTATGAACAGGCGATCTGTAACAGCTAAGAAACGTGTAGTTGGTATTCAATACACGTTTAAGGGTACGCAGTATGATGATAATTTCATCTTACTGAACTTAGATGACAAATCCGATGTCATCCTTGGATTACTATGGCTTAGAAAGTAGGAGCCATGCAAAAATTGGCAGCATCTAGCCGTGATGATGCCTTTCTCTCGTTCGTCAGGTGACCATCTGATGAACATCTTGAAGCGTTCATAAGCGTGTGGGTGTTCTACGAATGAGTGCGATGGCCTCACTTTTGTTACGGTCGTCAGCACGACTGCCCCAGACCAGCGTGTGATTACCTATCACACTGTGGAGTTAGTTTCCGGCGGCTGTGCACAAGCACATGCAGCGTCGAAGGTCCACCATTGTGACGTGGATAGTTACCGACGTCTGTGCACAAGCACAGGTAGCGTCGATGTTTGACCACTCGAATAAATTAAGTGGACCGAAACAACGATGCTTGCCTTAAAAGCAATATCCATGAAAATTTGAAATGCCTATCTATAAGATACAGTGCGAAAGTCCTAGATTGACTGGAGAGACGATGGTTGAGTATCTCGCTGTGGTTGGGTCTAGACAGCTTAAAGCTGCGGAAAAGAACTACCCAGTTCATGACAAAGAGTGAATTGCTATGAAGTATGCTCTCGTCAGGGGCAACCACTGCTAGAGACAGTTGAGGATGTTATTTCCAACTAAAACTTGAGGGACTAAGTTTCCAAGATTCTGAGGGTATCAATCTCCAGGTGCCTTTGGGTATAACATTAAAAAAGAAATAGAAATATTAAATGTCTAAGTAAAGAACAAATCAAGTTTAGGCGCTTGTACACTTGATCCGATAGCGCCTCCGCAATCAATTGCAGAGATAACATAAATGCCAACGCTAGAGCCGAAACATTTATTGCGTGACCTGCGTTGTGGCAAAGTCAAGCATATCTGCGCTTTTGTCACAGTTGACAAATACGTGGCCGATATTCAGCCGGCAATAGTATCTTTTGAGATCGAACGGATTCTCAGCAGCTCATCGATGGGAGAAAGTGTCCCCAACGAGAACTGCAACTTTAAAACGATGTGTAACTAATCTGTTGAGATCGGTGCGAGATTTCGCACCATGATATTTAGATGATGTCTTGGATCATAGCCGAGCCATGAACGGAAAGTGGACGTTTAAGTACATCGTATTCATGCTTAAAAGATTCTAACACCTTTGCGTGACCGTAAGTTGTACGCCAATATCTAGTAATTTATATTCGCTGCAAGCGAAATGCCACTTCTTGGAAGCATCGTGGAAAAGCACAATGCACGCCCTGATTCCGAAAAGATCAGACTGATCACTGGCTTTGAAGTTAATCAAGCAAAGCTTGATCGATTGCAGATAAAGACATACAATTTCGTATGGTCTGTGACGCCAGCGCTACTTTACAATCGGTTGTGTGTTGATGCAGTATGATACAGACGGCGCAGAGCGCGTTGTTCGTTGTCAGTCGCGTCAGCTTTAACCAGCTAAGCAAGACTCTCCAGTATGTGATAAGGTACTTCTTGCCATGAAATATGCTCTGGCTAAGCTTAGGGTCAATCCTTTACGATACAGACCGTTTATTCTTGATAGGGACCTTGCATCTTTACGCACGGCCGTAAAAAGTCCACACCTTTCGCAAAGGATAGCGGGATGAATATCCTTCTTCGGCAAGCATAATTTCTCCGCGGAAAAAAATAGGACGACTTGATGTCGTCGCTGATACGCATTCATACCGCCTATTTACAAAGTATTAAGCTCACTGTTGGAATTTTTTTCAATTGTTCCGCCGTCAACATTCAGAAGAGCCTATAAAGAAAAAAAGGCTTTTGACGGCTTAGTCAATTACCTCAAAATTCATCTCAACAATCCTTCGAGGGTTGTCGACATTTTTTCGATCATCATCCGACTGATACACGACACCCAACGGTTTACTGTAATAAACAGCCACTGCTGGCAACACGCCTTATGTCGACGCTCCAACTCACAATGATTGCTCATTATATATGAGTGTCACGATATACCAACAAGTGGGCATCGTGGACGTGATAAGACTTATCTCACGGTAAGTCGCGGTTTCTACTGGGATCGCCAGTATTAATTCTTATGCGTGCTTGCAATGTTTGTCAAAAGCTGAAGCCTAGTGCTTCATCCCACGATCCGTCACAACTTCTGCCCTTTTCGACAGGTTAAGAGCCCGTATTATTGAACTCCGTCTTCATGTTTTCCGACGCCGCTCACAAGGATACTGGTATTTATGCACTCGCTGATCAATTTAGCAAGATGGTTCATCCTGTTGCAGTATCGAAGTCGACTACACCCAAAGTCTGTGCTCGTATATCTATCGACACGATATTTCGACTGCATGGGCTACCTTGTGCACTGGTGTTGGATCGTGATCCCCAATTCATGGTGGAGTCTGGGCAATTCGTTTTTATATGACTCTGAACACAGTTAAAAATGTTGCCTACTCTCCATCCTGAAACAGATGGCAAGAAAGTACGTTCAATTCGCGTCTTCAGGAGATACTTCGAGGATATGTCCAATCATTTACGAGCTGGAATTAGTTCCTGCCGATGACATAATTTTCCATCAATAATTCGGTGCATGCATCAACAAAGCACGAACCGTTATTCATGAATGGCTCACGCCATCCACGCATACTCACCTTGTGTTAGTGTAACTCTAATTCGGAAAAGGGCACTTTCCGAGGGAAGACCGATCTGGGTCCTGCTCATCACCCATGAACTCAACAGTCATTTCGAAGGATACCAATATTGATTCGACTAACAATGAAGAAGTCAAAATCAGTAAAACTAATGAGGCTTTTGCTGACTTGAAGATAACGATGATGTTATACCAGCATCGAAATCAGAAATATTAGTGAGAACGATGATGCTCTCAGTAAAGAGGAGAATGATATTTCCGCAGTGTGGACTAGGCGAACTGAAAACAGAAACAAAACAGAGTCAGCATGATAATTCCTGCTGGCTCGAAAGGCAGTGGTCCGTTATGTGCAGGATTTTATCGCTGATGCGGTGGACCGACAGAAATGGAACGCTGATAAAAATGAAAGAGCAAACGCTCTTCATTCAAGAGAATGATTTTGTTTCTATTGTCTACAGTAAATCTACCTAGACATGTAGTGACGAATGTGGACAGTAGTTAATTGCGCAGGTGTAACGGCCGGATCCGTGTACTGCACCGCCAAGTCAATGCGTACACGATTAAGCTGCCTTAAAGGCTGCGTACGCATCCTACGTTTTCACGTTGGACGTCTCTGCCCGTACTATCAGTACGAGGCTTCTTTCGGTGCCAATTTAAACCCGCAGTCCAACGCATCCACCAAAAACAGATGGCCCCGATTCAAACGCTGATAGTCTCGGAAGAAAGTCTGGTTCTTACGAGCCAGACGTTTAACTTCATCCTTCAAAGATGAAATCGCTTGACGAGCTGCCACCAGCTCGTCTCAAATAGACTGATGCGTCCGTTTGTCCGTCAGTTGATCAGCCGCAACTTGAGCACGATCTTGGAACTGTTCGCGCTGTCGGCATCGGCGCTAAAACGCGACGACGGGAACATTCACGATCAACGTCCTCCATTAAATATTGGAGGACGTGATCCAAGTCACGGTGATGACTCTGTCAGTGTAAGCCTGAACCGACTTTTAAGGCAGAGGCAGACAAAAAAGGCGGCCATTCGGCACAGCCTCGTAAACAATATTCCAGTAAACGAACGCAAAAAAACGGTTATATGACATCGTTTTATACAAAAGTTCATGAAAGGTAGTAATAATCTGTCCGATGTCGTATTTTCTCTGTGGATGATGACATGCATTTATCCGTACATTCTGAGATAGAAAGTCGTTAGGCAGCAAGTATCCAGCACTGCTTTCTGCACTTTCACAGCTAGGTAGCCACGTAAATAGGAATGGTCATGCAAGTCAACCGATAAGATAGTATCTCCGCATGCTACAGTCATAAAAAATGCTGTTTGCAGCTGAGTGCTGGGAGTCCATTTCATGTTAATAGAGCATAGCAATGCAATGGCTTGCCTCTTCATAGGTCTGAGATTTAGTTACGTTGTGGGTGTTGCCAATAGAAATCGTCACGAGTCGCATTCGATGAGACCACGGACGATCCTAGATGTAACGGTGTGTATCGTTGCCTAAAATTAACACTTAAGGTTGTTAGTTAATATATTAATATTCGGAAAGCTTATCCATTGGTAGATATAGGCCATTATATCTACTTGCTCCGCGGTCCGGTCAGCGCTGGACGCGCGCAAAGGGGAGAGACAGAAAAGACTTTATTACATGTTTTGTATTAGCATATAATTAAGTTAGTATTAAATAGATTGAAACAGAAGAAATCAATTATATTAAATACAGGTTACTTTTGACCCTCTTTAAAGCAAGTATTTTAAAGAGAACTTTCCTCTGCACGTACTAGTGTAAGTGAAGTGACGTGAGGCACAACTCGCACTGAAGCAGTACATGTCGGCAGTACTCCGTTACATTAGAGCAGTGGTTCGTGTCTACATGGAGAACTCGCACGTGTACTTGATAGCACAGGGTTAAAGCGATAGAATGCGAGGCAGAGATGGCATTAATCTGCCTATGCCAAACGGATTCCAATTATTAAAGTTGAAACAAGCTAAGTATTCTGGTCCTTACGAGTTGGGACGTATAGGTTTTAACTTAAATCTAAGGTCACTTTATTTAAGTCATACATGTGGTCTGTTGAACCAGTCTAAATATATCACTCCCTTCTCAATTGTAATGGCAAAACAACCGAGGTTTCAAAATGTTGACTCTTTGTTCGACCTTGAGCGCAGTACTGATAGTGCTCCGCACTCGATGGAATGCAAGAACACAACAGTTGCTAGAGATTACAAAACGCTCCTAATCCAAAGTGGCTATCGAGGCCGCCAAAGCAATCGCTACTAGGAATAGAGCCTGAGATCGATCTGCGAGCAAGAGCGATGACGTCAAACCAGTCATTATGCCGTAACAAATAAAGGGCTGTTCGTGAATTGGTTCAATTTATCTGAACATTTTGTTGCGAAGTCATCATGTTGATTGTAGGCGGGCACGTCTTAATGCGGCCACACTCTACGTAGTCACACGCCCTAGCACAGCGAGGAAGCGGTTTAACCAGCTTCTCTTGCGTGCAGTGAGGTAATTGTGGTGGGCACCTTGGCGACCTCACCCAACGCACTAAGTACTCTGGTAAAGTGTTGTCACGGAAGCGGTAATCCGGCTTCTCGTGCGCACTTACCAAGTAGGAAGTAGTTTTCAGACTGATTTGTATTCAATCGCATTAAATAAAATTAACTATTTTTACCAATCAAAAATGTCATCTCTGTAGATAACACTAATATGTTTTGCGAGCTTATGTTTCTAGATTCCTTGCGTAACGGATGACGCTAGGCGTTATCCCTCCTAGTGTGAATGCACCTATGTGCATCACATACACAAGGGTTGGTTACAAATGTGAACCACACTTGAGCGGTGGGTCTAATCACTTTATATAAATAATTGACCATCCCCTGAAGTACAACAAGTGTACTTAACGGGGACTATGAAACATTAAGGCAACTTTAGCCCGTTACATAAGGTCAATTCTGGTGAGTCGTTCACAGGGTACTTTTGAGTGTCGTTGGAAGATGCTTATAAAATAGTTGCCGCGCGTCGCTACAATTAGCCATCGAAATTTATTGACGATGAAGAAATTGACGCGCTTAATGTGTCAAGACATTTACAGGCTCCAATATGTATTGCAATCATAAACGCGCTTTTGGTGATAGTGAACCCATTTAAATGAGCACGTCGTCAATAATTTATAAAGAGCAACCCTGCAAAATAAAGCAGGATGTACAATGCGACTTTCATTGTACATAATGCTGAATTATGCAGGGTGTAACGGGGTGTATCGTTACATGAAATTAACACTTAAAGGTTGTTAATTTATATATTATCTAAAAGGTAGATAATATTTGCAGGATATTACTTTATATAGTAATATTCAGAATTCCTATCTATAAATAGGTATAGACCATTATACCGATTTATTCCGCAGACTAATCAGCTGTAGGAGTAATCAAAGAGAGAGTTACAGATAAGATAGAGATAAGAATTCAATTACATGTTTAGTATTAGATTATAATTAAGTTAGCATTTACAAAAATAAAAAAAGAGACACTTAATTATATTAATACAGTTTTCGTTTTACCATCTTTAAGCTAGTTATCTTAAAGAGAAGTCTTCCTCTGCACGTACTAGTGTACGTGAAATAACGTGGGCACCACTCGCAACTGAAGCAATGCGAAGTGGACTTGTACTGAAACAGTACAAGTCGTAGTGCCCCGTTACACATGGTAGCACTTTGTAGTCCGTCCAAGGACCACATTTTCCACACCTAACATGGACATGTTAGATGATAGTGGGAATATGCATCACGTTTCGCGTGAAAGCTACTCCTTTCTAAGTGATATAGAAATGAGTGCGGTCGAACGAATGAGTTCGGCCGTAGGAAACCATGCAATCTTGGCAATGCTGTCCAATTTTGACAGAGATGCCCTCTATTCAACCATCGCCAAGTTCATACAACATGAACTTGACGAGATGAAGGAAAAAGTAGCCTTGCTGAATCAGCAAGGCTCTCAACAGGCAGAACTGTTGAGGTTACAACAGGTACAGACCCCTGTACCTGGGACGACGCAAACGCGTCGTCCCGGAACTTTAAAGATTGACATCTCTACGTATAGGGGAGTCGAAGAAGACTCCCTCTTTGAGATGGTTTGTCGAGTTGGACGATGCCATAAGGGCACGTCACATCATCGACGAGCAAATGCAAGTCGCATTTGCCCAAATCAATTTGGCAGGTCGTGCCAAAAACTTGGGCATTGGGC
>NC_090610.1:16028547-16032334 GCF_004359215.1 Bremia lactucae
ATCGTATATACGGACCATGCGTCATTACGCACGGCCGTCAATAGCCCACACCTCTCGCAAAGAATGGCGAGGTGGCTATCCTTCTTCGCGGAGTATAACTTCTCCGTCGAATATAAACCAGGACGACTTAATGTCGTCGCTGATGCGTTATCACGCCGACCCGATTTCGAGTCAGCAGTGCACCCCAACAGTAAAAGTGATCTTACTGTTGCAACACTCACTACGAGTGTTCCATCATCAACCTTAGTTGATGAAATAAAGAAAGCCTATAAAGAAGATAAGGACCTTCTTTGTCTGATGGATCATTTAATGAATCCATCCGATAAATCTTTTAAAGATCTACCGGCTTTATATCGATCGTCATCCGATCGATACACAACACGTAACGGCTTATTGTATTACACAGCCGTTACCGGCGACACCCCACGTGTCGTCGTCCCGACTCACAATGATTTGCGCTTGCGCATCATGTATGAGTGTCACGATGCTCCAACAAGTGGACATCGTGGACGTGAGAAGACTTACCTCACAGTAAGTCGATACTTTTACTGGCCCCGCCAGTATCAGTTTGTGCGCAAGTACATTCGTGCTTGCGAGGTTTGTCAACGGGTGAAGCCTAGCCCTTCATCCCGTGCACCTCTTCAACCTCTACCACTTCCGGCAGAGTGTTGGCAGTCCGTATCTATGGACTTCGTCTTCGGATTTCCCGAAGACGAACACAAAAACAATGGAATCCTTGTTTTTGTAGACAGATTCAGCAAGATGGTACACCTTGCTGCGGTACCAGAGTCGATTACGGCTCCGGGTTGTGCCCGTGTCTTTATCGACACGGTATTCAAACTCCATGGGTTACCCCGTGAATTAGTCTCGGATAGAGATCCGAGATTCACGGCGGCGTTCTGGCAATCCGTGTTCCGATCTCTCGGAACACGGCTGACTATGTCAACATCTGATCACCCGGAAACGGATGGTCAAACAGAACGCGTAAATCGCGTCCTCGAAGAGATACTTCGAGGTTACGTCCAATCGTATCCGAATTGGAGCGAGTTCTTACCGATGGTCGAATTCGCCATCAATTCTTCGGTGCATGCGTCTTCAACGCATACACCATTCTTTGTGAATGGCTTACGCCATCCTCGCATACCCACCCAATTAAAGGGATCCTCTAGTTTAGGGGGGTTGGACTCGCACGGGCAAATCCAATTCTGGCTCATGCTCATCCCGCGTCGAAATTGACAATGACGCGAGTGATGTCGATGTCGAAGAAATCGAAATCGAAGATGAGAATGATCTCATGGCAGTACGCAAAAAAGCGTACTGAAAAAGACAAAATAAATGAGTTAGCAGAAGAGTTTCTGCTAACTCGAGAATCAACAATCCGTTTCGTTCAGGATTTCATTGCTAACGCAGTAGACCGACAGAAACGGGATGCAGACGAACATGAAAGAGCAAATGTTCATTCGTTTAAAATTAATGATCTAGTGCTACTCTCTACGGTAAACTTACCTAAGCGATTAGTCACTTATGTGGGTAGCAGTAAACTACTACCCAAGTTCATTGGTTCTTTCCGAGTACTGCATCGCAGAGGCAATGCGTACACAATAGAATTGCCACGTAGGATGCGATCGCAGATTAACCTCAGCACTTCGAAAATATTGTAGTGGCAAATAAGTTGCCCTTAAAGTCATCAGTCGATTTTGGGCGTCGAACTATTGACGCCAATCGCTAGAAGATCGCGGACTCAAATTCACCAATGCGCGATATAGGATGACGGTGCGCCTAGCAATAAGCGCATCTGTAACAGTAAAAAAACCTGTAGTTCGTTTCCAAGACACGTTTAATGGTAAAAATAGCGATAAAAATATCATCGTACTAGACTTGGATGCATCTTTAAATTACCATGGCTAATTAGGTCAGCAATGCATTTATTGGCAGCATCAAGCCGTGACAATGCCTGTCTCTCTTTTATCAGATGACCATCTGGTGACGTCTTAGAGCGTCTTCAAGCGTGTGGATGTCCTACGAGTGAGTGCAATGGCCTCACTTGTGATACGGTCGTTAGCACGGCTGCACAAGAATTCAGTGTGACGACTTAACACATGTGAAGTTAGTTTCCGATGGCTGTGCAAAAACACAGCCAGTCGAAGATCCACTATTGTGATGTGGGATTAGTTACTTGCGGCTTTGAACAAGACAGGCAGTGTTGAAGCTCGTCCACTCGAATTAGTTGAGTGGTACGAAACAAGAATGTATGCTTCGAAGGCAACATCCAAGGAATTGTAAACGCTTGCCTATAACAGAGGGGGCAGTGCGTAAATTCTAGATCGACTGGAGCGTCAATCGTAGAGGATCTCACTATGGTTGTGCAACCACAGGTAGAGGCAGTTGAGGAAGATCCTCCCCAAATAAAAATTGAGGGAATAAACCCCCAAGGTTCAGCGGAAAACGTTTCCTGAAACTTTTGAACAAAAAAGTTCCCAGGTACCTGATGGCAAGTACGTGGCCGATATAGGGCCGGCATATTCTGTATTTGATCCTACTTTTACAAGCCCTCCTATGAAATGGTTCAAGCAGCTCATCGATGGACGAAAGTGTCACCGGTGAGAAGACTCGGATTGAACGTCTTACGTCCCAATCCTGGGAGTCTTTAACGCCAAATCCTTTATAAAAGGATAAGATCAAACTCAAGATTCCGTTAATCCGTACCGTGAGAGTTGCCTACGGATAAAGGCACGCGACAAGAAATTGACCTGATACCAGGATCGAAATACTACGTCATGAAGCAGAGGCTATTGCTTTCAGAACATGTATTAGCGATCGATAAATTTTTTGCTAATCGCTAAGCAGCGGAAAGTCAACCTCTCCACATAGCTCTCCGACCTTCTGTGTGCGTAAAGCAACGCAAGCGTGGCGGATTGTGCATGCGGACAAAACATTAAGTGCTGCAACGGTACCGGCTCGAACGACGATACCACGAAAGACGTAATCATTGATGGCATGTCAAAGAGTACCTTTTTTTCGTCAGTTGATCTAATGAATGGATGCTATCAGTTCCTTATGCGTAAACAGTATATCCCGTTTACAGCAGTAAGCACCCCAAGCATAACGCTACGAAAATTACTAGTAATGTAAACAAGGGCTTTGTAATGCCCCCGCAACATTCAACAGATGTGTAACTAATCTGTTGAGATCTTAGCGGTATTTCTCACCGAATCTTCTTATGCCGCATTCGTTCATGGCAGAGCCATGAACGAAACGTCGAACGTTAAGTTACATTGTACCCACGTCCAAAAGGGTCTTACAGATATGCGTAAGCATAACTGTGTTCAAATCTCAAGAAGTTTATATTTGCTGCAAGCGAAATACCACTTCTTTGGTGCATCGTGGGTAATCAAGGTGTACGCCCTGATCCGCAAAAGATCAAGGCGATCACCGACTGGCCTGTGCCAGTCGATGAAATGGGACTTCAACAGTTCCTCGGCTTAGCGGCGTACTTACATAAGTACTTCCGCAATCATGCCGAAATGACAGAACATTTTTCTTCTTTGTCGAACAAAAATGTAAAGTCGTCATGTAACGCTGATTGTCAGCGCCCTTTTGAAGGTATCAAGCAAAGCTTGATGCAATCACCAATCCTTGCGATTGCGGTTTTGTACTCGGCTATGCGTTAATGCAATATGACACAGACGGTGCAGAGCGCGTCGTGGATACAGGTATGCAACTTGGACGCACACAAGCTGTATCGCGTCAGCTTTAACCACCCCAACCCAAATGATCAGTGCATGAC
>NC_090611.1:0-7598 GCF_004359215.1 Bremia lactucae
AGAATTAATGTTTTCAACATTAGAGTTTATTAACTCAGACATGCCAATGTCTAAAGTACTGACAGACTCAATCGATGATGATGCCTAGCAAAGGTGGGTTCATGACTATCCAAAACTTGACTCTCCAAAACTTGGCTAGGAACATTGCGCGTGGCGCCTACGCAATTTTCGTAGGGGGCAGGTCGGACGTAAATGTTTCGTGCTTCCGCACATATAACATCTACGGATGGTCTTATGCTGTTCCACAGTTTGAAAAGTCTTTTCTACTTCCTTAACGAGGCTTAGGTCTATTGGTTCCAGTCTATTAGACGGTACCCATGTGCTCGAAGAGCTTGTTCGGTAAACAGGCGTGCTAACGCGAGCAGACTTAAAGTCGAACATAGCGCGTAGCGCTATGACAACTGCCTCTTCGAAAGTAGCAGGAAGAGATCGGAACAATTCCCTCCGGGCTAAAATTGCTTCTTGCACCGGGTCTTGACGCATAGATAAAATGCGAGTTCTCAACTCCTGGACAAAGTCCCCTAGGATTCGTTTACCCTGTCGGGTCGCTAGGAGCCGTGCTCGCATGCGAAAAGCCTGATCAGGCGGTGCAAACATGCTGGTCATCAGCTGTTTCAGCGAATCATATGAGAGAAAAACGTCGTTTTATGGACGTACTGCACGATAGTGTCTACTCCATGGCTCTACCTCCGAGTTTGAAAATGGTCATAGCCACCTTTTGCCGTTCTGTAAGGAACAAGGCGGAGTCAATGGACATCTCCATCTGCTTAATCCATTCAGGGAGATTTTCTTTCTACACGTTTCTTAACCGTTACAGATGCGCCTTTTGCTACCGTTACAAATGCGCCTTTTGCTATATGCGCATCTGTAACGGTTAAGAAACGTGTAGAAAAAAAATCACCCTGTTTGAATTCAGATGCGCCTTTTGCTACCGTTACAGATGCGCCTTTTGCTATGGGCGCATCTGTAACGGTTAAGAAACGTGTAGAAAGAAAATCTCCCTGTTTGAATTCAGATGCGCCTTTTGCTACCGTTACAGATGCGCCTTTTGCTATAGGCGCATCTGTAACGGTTAAGAAACGTGTAGAAAGAAAATCTCCCTGTTTGGATTAAGCAGATGGAGATGTCCATTGACTCCGCCTTGTTCGTTACAGAACGTACTCTCATCCTCGTTAGAAGGATATCGCGCTCAATAAATTTGAGCCTGCGATGTTCTAGCGATTGGCGTCTGATAAAGTTTCTCGACGCCCCACAATCGACTTGGGACTTAAGTGGCAACTTCTTTGACAAATTTTTATTAGAGTGATGAGGTTAACCTCATCCCAGGGGTAGTTACACAGAATGTTTGTGTGTTAGAAGCAACTTTCGTCAAAAGACCTACAAATTCTTTTGACGGTGCTGGATCAGCAGGGCGCTCCGCACCTACTGACCCGACCGTTTTTGACGATCCGCCTCGCCGTTGTGATTTTGCAACAGCGTCGGATCCGCGTCCTCCACGATTCCTAGCGAGAGGTCGGTCGTTTTGCTCAGTGTTTTTAGGCACTGGCCGTGGGGCACTACACCCTGGCCCAATTTTTGACAGCGATTACATTTCTCTAATCGATTATAACTTGAAGAGCGAGGTTTCTCGCTCTCTACACACAACAGATCCCTGGGTTCTGGACCTCCGTTTTCTTGTCGTTTCGGTGGACGATATGCACGGAGTGGACGGAAGCCTGTTTCAGGCTGTAGTCCTCCTGTTCCGTTAAAGAGATCGCTTGGTTGATCGACTCTAATTCGAGCCGGAACAGGTGGTCTTAACAGGGCTGTCTGTAAGACCTATAATAAACACAGTAATCTGTGTATGTTCATCTGTTCGATGACAAATGATGCAACTGACCACATATCGTGTATTGGGCATAAGCGTGAATGTCTCGCTTGCCCTGCTTCAAATCCAAGAGCTCGGCTCGAGCCCTGAATTAGCACGTGGCGGATCAAATGTTTGTCGGAGCCGGGTCAGAAAGAACTCACACGACCCAAAGACTAATGGGTCGGGAAGCTTGAGCCTCAATGCCCAAGATTTGCCTCGTCCGGCTAAGTTGGACATGCCAATTTCACTTTCGTCGCATCACCACTGTTATGACGAGCTACTATGTGATCGTCTAATATGACGATCCATCTCAAAAGGGAGTCGCCCTTGACTGCCTTACACGAATGCGTTTCGATATTTAAGCGTCTGGTTCGACGCGGAAGCGTCGGCCCATTAGCAGCATGTAAATCCTGCTGTCTCAACAGTTCCATCTTTTGAGCCCCCTGTTCTCTCAACACCTCTGTGCGTTGAGAGCCTTGTTGGTGAAGCAAGGCTTGATTCTCTTGAGCCCCGTCGAGTTCTTGTTGTATAAATTCGGCTATGGTCGCATACTATTCATCTCTGCCCAGAGTGAGTTGCATAACGCCAATGGCTCGCCCGCCTACGACCGAACTCATTCGTTCGATCGCTCTCCATTCGAGGTCATTCAAATGAGGAAACCTCTCACGCGTTTCGTGATATCCTTGTTGAGGGATTTGGAAGCTCCCTCTTTCTAAATCCTACATGTCCATGTTGGATGGAACGTGCATGAGCCGTTGAACGGACTACGAAGTGCTACCAGGTGTAACGGGGCACCTTTCACTAGCCCTTACACTGATTACAGTGTAGGTAAGGTGCCTCGAAACTTCACGTACACAGGGGTACGGGGGGAGGTTTCTAAGTAGCTAAGGGTCTTTAGCTACGAAAAGTAACTCAAAGAATTAGAATTAGGGAAAAGTAAAGCTGTATTATTATAATTAGTTCCCTACGTAACGATCTCAATCTCCTACTGAACTTATTATAATAGTATTTAACTAAGTCTGACGCCTCCTTGCGCACCGCACAATCGTGTCTTGAAACGATTGGCGGGGTTAATTTAGACTTAAATCAACCAAGTAAAAGAGCTAAGTCTTATTGCATCAATAATACTAAATTTGTTAATATTGGAACTATTCAAAAAGATACTAATTTTGTACTTCTTTGCTTATTATCTCTTATAGAAAATAATACTCAGCGTGATACTTTTGTTCGTACTCCAACATTGAGTACGCACTTTTCGAACGGTCTTCCAACCGCTCGATACGGTGAGTCTGCACAGTCTGTTACGACGAGTGACGGTCACCACGCTCGTGATCAAGACCCTCCTCCAATACATGGAGGTAGTGCTTAAGTTTGTCGATCTTCGACTCTACATCCGACACATAGGTCGTATCTAATTTTCCCTCCCCGACCACAACCATTTGGTGGATTCCAACGATGGTCAACGTTTTCTTGTAAAACTTATTGTAAACCACCGTGATGTGAAGGGGCGGCAAGCAAGTTATCTTGTTCGCTGGCGCGGTTATCCACAGCTGGGAGCCTCGTTCCCAGCTGGTTGTTGACGTTGACGACATCGTCCGTCAGTATGACGAGACCGATCCGATGGATCAGAAGGTCTATAAGAAACCACGCGCCCCTGGCGCTTGTAAATCGATTGCAAAACGTCAATCCCATCGCGCATCTCTATCGAGTGCGATATTATCATCCCCTTTCACTCGTTTCGTGTTGTCGACACAACACGGACAGGGATCACCCCACCTGAGGCATGGAAGTCCTGCCTCACGAGACAACCGACGCAGTTTCACTCTTGCACCGGTTGAAGTTCGTTTCTGAAACTTAACGCGAATCGCGTTAAATCCTTGAAGCCAGGCTTCGCGTCCAATGTCTTTGACATTGCAAATAAATAAGTTCCAGGCTTGCATTAACGAGCTTTATCTCCTTGTTGTTGCCACTATACCATCGATGCTTAAATAAAACATCGAGATAAAAACCTTCTCCAGCGCGAAAGTTCTTCGCGCTATGATCATGGCCATGTAACTTTGTCGCAATAAATAACGGATATTTATTGTTAGGAGTAGTCTCTCCAGACAAGCTACTGACTAGCCGTACGGGCAAAATCCACGGCTTCTTCTCAGGGACAAGGCGAGACATTTTATTGTCTGCACTCCCCTGAATGGTACACACTGAAGCAGAGGTACAACAAGAACGTTTATTACGATGGGATACGCCATCGTCGTCACCACGTACAGAGATATGTGCGGGTGACGGCACGGGAGACGGTGCTGCCGATGAGTAATCATCCTCATCATTTGAACCAAACATGCTATCGCGAATGCTATTCGCACATCTCCCCGATTGAGCCTTCTCATTCGAAGGCTCACAGTCAGCCGCCTGACAACGTTCAGACGACTGTTCCGCTCTCTCCGAGTCGGCCATCTCGTCCGACTCGCATTCATAGTCGACCGCCAAAGAGGGATCGCACTCGCGCGGTGACTCACCACGTGCACCCGCAATATTTGTTGCGGGAGGAAATGATACTGCAACAGCCGAAATGTCTGCCGGAAGAGACAATAATGGGTTGCCCGCGGCTGCATGTACCGCAGCCGAAGGTTCCGCGCTACACGCTGACCGCATGGACTTGTTAACCATGCGATAGAATTGAAAATGATGGTTCTGACCAATCAACATCGTTTTCAATTAAGTGGTTTTATAGTGACCACTCTATACAATGACAGTCAGAGTGATTGTCATTTATGGGAGGGGTGATGTAACCGGGTGTATCGTTTCATAAATTGACACTTGAAGATTGTTAATTAATATATTCTATAAAACGTAGATAATATTTGGACAATATTAGTTGACATAGTAATATTCGGAAAGCTTATCCATATATAGATATAGGCCATTATATCTACTTGCTCCGCGGTCCAGTCAGCATTGAACGCACGCAAAGAGAGAGACAGATAAGACTTTATTGCATGTTTTGTATTTGTATATAGATAAGTTCGCAGTAAATAGATAGAAACAGAAAAACTTAAATATATTGAATACAATTTACTTCTAATCCTCTCTAAAGCAAGTGTTTTAGAGAGTCTTCCTCTGCACTGTGCTAGTATACGTGAAGTGATGTAGCGGAGCTATCTCGCTCCTAAAGTCAGAGGAAGACTTTTAGACTCAAATAGTCACTTAGTTCTATTAAACTAATGGGTTTAACAACTCAGGGAGTCGTACAAGCTATTAATGCTTAAGGAATTCTTGTTCAAGGGATTCAGGGGTTCGTAGAACCAGTGGCAACTAGTGCCCAAGAGGATATACCTTAGAAAGGCTTCTATCGCTTACAGATCAATGCGCAAGCCTTAGGAAGGCACTTAACGCTTTAAGATCAAAAAAGAAACTGCAATTTATTTAATAATTTAATCTAAAACCTTACCCTAGCTAATTTTTAAATAGGTTTCGGCCGCCAGATTTATATCTGGAGGCAACCAAATTTGTTACCCATAATAAATGGGATTTAAGTAATTAACTATTTTAGAAGAGGATAAAAGGGTATTTTACCCATAAAGTTACTGTATTAAAACAACGATTCTCCAACCGATGTGTATACCATTACACCCTCCCCCATCAGACTGTTGACACCTAGTGACAATGACATTCGCTTACTTTCCTCTTGAGATTGAAAATTAAACAGCTAACCGTTCGGTTGTGTGTTTTCTTTCCTTTCTCATGACAATCAAGCGTGAGTCACAGACTCTTAGCACCTACCTCGACGATGAAAGGATGGTGGACTTTGAAAGTCACTCTCCATCAGAGGATGAGGAGAAAGGGCGTCGTTCTTACACGCCTTCTCCTCCGGATGAACGTCGGCTGGCCCCGAATCCGTTCTCAAAATGTGGTGTCGCTGATGTCTTAATGCATTGATCAGGACACGGGACCCGGAGTCCAACATCATTACTAATCCGCTCGATGAAGAGCAAGTGCTAGCAATCCTCATAGAGGAACAAGCTCGTCAACGAGCTTCCGAGATAGCGAAAGCCAAAGCTCATAGTGAATACAGATTCACTCCGCTTAGTGCGGACGAGCGTCTCAAAGAGATAGCGGGTCACAGCTTGGGCATCTAAATCTCCGGTGAACCGGCGAGGACGCCCGAGGAGATCGCTGCTCGCTACGATCTTCATGAGCGATACCTTACGACAAAGGTAATGACGCGAAGTCAGTATCTGACGCGTTTACGTGATCAAGCCCGTGGGGCTCCAGTGACCTCTGAGAGAAAATCCGATCGTTTTGTTTCCAAACGAAACAAGGAGTGAAAACGAGGTCTCATTTGAGAACTGGGTCCATCGGGCCCGCCGCCTTCGTAATCATTGGAATATCAGAGAGTCTGCGGATAAAGGTGATGTTCGTTTGCTTCGCTTCGATTTCGCTAAGCTTAAGGCCAAAGGTCAGTCACGTTCGGCATTTATGCCACAAAACGAGGCCTAGCCGATATTTTAGTGCTTCGGTTGACCGTACAACCATAAATCGAAGCCGCACTGAGGCTATAGATCTACCTAATCCCACGTCTAGTGGTGAAAAGCGTAATTGGACGCAAGTTGACTTTGAGCTTTGCGCTCAAAAACGTCAACGGCGTACTGGCAATCTTGCCGAAGAGGTACCTCAAACTCCCAAGCGTTTTTAGAAGAAGGGTATCCCATCCACTTCACCATATACTGGTATTGGCCCTTACGACCACGCTTTAAGATTTTTCCACGTGAAACTGAAGGTTCCCCTCGCGCATCAAGCAGCCGAAATTTCGGCGGATGCAATTGATGCTCTAAGGCACGAGGTGCAACTTCTTCGTGAGGTCCTTGCTCGGGTTGAGAGCTCTTTTATGGAGGTTCGGGAACGTCATTTAACGCTGGAGCGTCAGCAGCCTCGTTTAGAGGGCCAGCTGAACATCCTGGTACAGATGCAGCAATCTGCGGCACGACCGCCTGTCTCGGCGCAAGCGCCTTTAGGTCCACGTGGGAAGGGTCCCTATATGACTTAAGCAAGCCAACGTAACACTGGGTGTGTACGCAGCTTGCTAGAAGGTTTAGCGTGTAAGCTAGGCTTTTCTTGGCCACGACGTAAATGGTCCAATAAAAAGCGCGGGTGCAATTTGGTATTGAAGACCGCGGAAACCAAGTTAGTAGGTAGATTATTAGCGATTAATAAAATCCGGTCTCCGACCGCATGTGAATTAATACAGCTTCTGCCTTTGGCATCTGCTTGTTCTTTTTGTTTGTCTTGGCTACTAGCCATCGTATCCCTTACATGCCTTAAGACACGAAATCGCGTCGCGAGGAACTCGCTTACTTGATTTCGAACGGTAACAGGGCTGATGTCAGGAAGCCTATCGGCTAATTCTCTCCCCTTAAGCGCTGAGTCACGCAGTGGTATCGTTAATGGAACGCGTGGGTGGGTGAGACCGTTGACATAGAACGGAGTTTAGCCTGTCGAGGCATGCACAGCCTTTTCTAACGCAAACTCCACCACTGGGAGCATGGAGCTCCAGCGCTTTGGTGTCTGAGCACACACTGCGTAAAACGTCTTCAATGACGCGATTAACACGTTCAGTTTAACCACCGGTCTGCGGTTGGTCCGCAGTGGACATATCCAATCTGATGCCAAGCACTCGGAAAATTGATATCCAGAATTTTCCCGTGAACCGGGGGTCCCGATCAGAGACAATTGCCACTGGCAAACCGTGTTG
>NC_090611.1:9273-24883 GCF_004359215.1 Bremia lactucae
ATAAAACGTAGAATGCGTACGAATCCTACGCATCGCCTTGGCGATGTACTGTACATTGTACATCCCACCATATTATTTTGAAGAACATCCTTTCTAGGGATGGGGGTTTGTGCTGGTATAGTGACAGCATTAAGCTTATTATAAGCATGCACAATGCGCCATTTACCATTTGGCTTTTTGACACAAAATGTCGGTGTCGAATGAGGAGATTTGCTCTCTCGTACCATTCCAACCTCGTGTTTAGCACGGAAGAAATCGTCAATGCCGTTACACTGTCCCTTTGGTAAAGGCCACAGTCGTGTGACACAGTATTTGGCCCCCGGAACCAAGTCAATTTCATGACAAACACCTCTATCCGGAGGTAAAACAGATGGTGGATAATTACATACCACATCTTAGAGTTCCTTAATCAAGAAATAAAAAGGATCCGTAGGATCTTTAAGGATCGACGACCCATTTCGCGCACTAAGTGCAGCTTTTGTGTCATCCAGGACAGCTTCGTCTAGAAGTGACAATGAGTTTAACTCAATTGTTGGTCGAATGACCACCATCTCAGATAAATCGCCAGCCTTTAAGGCTCGGCCGCACTCATCAATAGACATTTCGTCTAGCTCTAAAAGACCATTTAGAAGGGATCGCCGCAAGGCTGACTTTCCCCTCAATGTTATCGGTAACACCACTTACAAGCATGTGTAATTGCTCACTCGTATCACTTTGGGAGGGTATACACGCTTCGTGTCTCTCCTGTCTTGGAATGGAGATAATACGCCTCTTAGAGGCCGGGACATTCACGTCCCCGAGCATTCCAGCCTGTATTGCTTCTATACAAGACATGGTGTCTAATTTGACATCCGACAAGGAGTTAGATAACTCAACTTCCTTATCCAACGAACGTTTACGTGTCACTTCACGTGAATTAGGAGGGTTTGACCCAAAACGCCTTGGCGAACTGCCAAAAGTGTCACTATTGACACTCAGTATGTAGCCACCTCGGCCGACCACACTCGGTGGACTTAGACGTTCCACTCCACGTATCTAAGGGATTTTGCAACCTTGATGCTTCGGCGTTAGGCCAACAATGCTTCCAGCATTCAGTTAGTCGTTATTATAACGAGTGTCACTCGACGGAGTACGCGCCGTTCCACTTATTTCTGCTGAGTCGGGCTCAGAATTAATGTTCTTAACATTAGAGTTTATTAACTCAAACGTGCCAATGTCTTAAACACTGACAGACTCATTCAAAGATCCGCGCCATTAGCGCTTTTGTTGCCTAGCAAAAATGGGTTCATGACTCTCCAAAACTTTGCTAGGAACATTGCGCGTGGCGCCAAAGGTCTTAGACCTCAAATCGATCCATGGCTCATGGTGTTCTAACCAGGCCATACCAAGGATGAGATCATATCTTCAATCCAAATCAAGGACGAGACAGCGTTCCATACTATCAAAGTCCAGAAACTTTATGCCTAAATTCAATGGAACCTTAGAAACAGAAACGCGAGTGCCAGTCGCTAAGCAAACAGTGATTGTATCACTTTCATGCGCTTAACCGCCTCAACGTATTGTTGGCTTCCTTCACAGGAAAGACGTCGAGCATCATTGCAAGACGCCCCTGAGTCAATTAAATTTGACCATGGCTTACCACAGCCCTTCACGGTCGCTTGAGCGAATAACAAGCCAGGCTTGTACTCACGCCCCGTGCCATTACGCACTGAGCTAATTGAGGCTAGTCCTGTCTACTCTCACCTCCTAAAGGTCAACAGAGCCTAGGTCTTCCCCAGTAAGGCGCCTTGCACCTACTGGGTATCGATGTTTTCTTGCACCGTACCAGATCTCTAGTATAGGTCGGTATTGGAGCTCTTACGAGCTTTACGCAAATTTCGTAGGGGGCAGGTCGGACATAAATGTTTCGTGCTTCCGCACATATAATATCTACGGATGGTCTTATGCTGTTCCACAGATTGAAATGTCTTTTCTACTTCCTTAACGAGGCTTAGTTCCATTGATTTCGGTCTATTAGACGGAACCCATGTGCTCGAAGAGCTTGTTCGGTAAACAGGCGTGCTAACGCGAGCAGACTTAATGTCGAACATAGCGCGTAGCGCTATGGCAACTGCCTCTTCGAAAGTAGCAGGATGAGATCGAAATAATTCCGTCCGGGCAACGCCCTCATTGAGACCCTCGTAGAGATTGTTACAACAATTGCTTCTTGCACCGGGTCTTCTTGCATTGATGCGACGAGAGTTCTCAACTTCTGGACAAAGTCCCCTAGGGTTCGTTTACCCTGTCGAGTCGTTAGGAGCCGTGCTCGCATGCGAAAAGCCTGATCAGGCGGTGCAAACATGCTAGTCATTTGCTGTTTCAGCGAATCCCATGAGGGAAAGCGTCGTTTATTGACGTGCTGCACGATACTGCCCACTCCATGGCTCTACCTCCAAGTTTGGAAATGGCCATAGCCACCTTTTGCCGTTCTGTTAAGAACAAGGCGGACTCAATGGACATTTACATCTGCTTAATCCAAAACGAGAGATTTTCTCCCTCTTTTCCCTCAAATGTTATAACATTTACAGCTAGATGGCGAGCCCTCGGCTCTGAATCAGGTAAAGAGATGTACCGGGTTGGCATAGATGCCGCTAATGGTCCTGTACCTGACCGATCAGGAGGCTTCGTACCGCATGAAGGCTTCAAGCCTTGCATGCAGGACCTCTGGTCCCCGGGAGATAATAAATTCCACGTGCTCAAGCCCGAATAAGGTTTTGAGCTTGTCATACGCGGCGCGTTGCGCTTCTGACAATTTTGGAACCTTTTCATTTTCGTGAGATATTAGTCGTGTAAAGACTCAGGCGTAGATTGACTACGAGTGCCACCAGGTGTAGCGGAGCTACCTCGCTCCTAAAGTCAGAGGAAGACTTTCAGACTCAGAGAGTCACTTAGTTCTATTAAACTTATGGGTTTAACAACTCAGGGAATCGTACAATCTATTAATGCTTAAGGAATCCTAGTTCAAGGTATTAGGGGTTCGTAGAACCAAGTGACAACTAGTGCCCAAGAGGATATACCTTAGAAAGGCTTTTATCTCTTTCAGATCTATGGGGAACTGGACTTTATTTAATACTTTAATCTAAAACCTTACTTTATTTAATTTTAATTAGATTTTGGCCGCTAGTTTTAAATCGATTTCGCCGGCGACCATATTTTTTACCCATAATAAATGGGATTTTAGTAACTAATTATTTAAAAAATAGATAAAAGGGTATTTTACCCATAAAGTAAAACGGGATGTGTGCCCCATTACAATCTGTAAGTTCTTATTTAACTAAGAGACTCTTTGAGTCTATAGTCTTCCTCTGACTTTAGGATTGAGGTAGCTCCGCTACAGCTTTCATAAATGGAATCCTTTTTGTTAAGCTTGAAAGTTGTCGAATTGTCGTGTAAGCCTGACGACCTTATTGTACCGAGCAGCCATTTAAATTTATTTAACAATGACCGAGACAACAAATTATTACGAGATGAAATTACGAAATAAATAACTGAAACATCAATATAGACACAATAAACAATTATGCAGCTTTTCGTCTCTACACCAATAATCAGCACAGCCTCCTCATGGTATCTGTGTACGCGGCGCTAGGCACAAACTTAGGTGCGTTAATCCTTTTTTGACCAATTCATCTCATCGTATTAACGATGTTGCATCTTGACATACAGGCGAGAAAGTATCGAATCTTGAGAATGCTCTGGCCATGTTATTGCGACTGGTAGGACCGATAGAAGCGACCTCCCGCCTCTACGCTACGGCACCGCAATACGTCGCAAACCAACCATCTTTTCTCAATATAGTCGCCCGAATTCGAACGGATCTTGAGCCAAAGAACCTACTGGAAGCTTTCAAGGCCATCGAGAGAGACATCGGGCGCACTCCGTCCATAAGGTGTGATTGGTGCAATAGTCGAGAAAAAATAAGATTTTAAGACGGAGCATGGCATTATTAAGTAGATGGGGACCAAGATTGATTGACGTGGACATTTTGCTCTACGACGACCGAAGCATTGAAATGGACACGGAAGAAGGACCTTTAATCATACCCCACGAACGCATCGCCGAGCGCGATTTTGTACTCGCTCCACTCTGTGATTTGGCTCCAGGTGCCTATCTTATTGGCAGTAGTAATTGCAGAGACATTATATTTTTGTGTCTAACGCATACATGTCAGACTTAATGCATCCCGTACTAAAACAACCTATGCAAAAGCTTTATGATATGCTGAAGAGTGAAGAACCACATTCGTTGCCTCCAGTACCGATGCTGCCAGTCGATAAAAATGTGCCATGGTCATTAAGAAGCAAAACTTTTGTCATGGGGATTGTAAATGTCACGCCGGATAGTTTTAGTGACGGAGCAGAGCTAAATACAGTGGCTGCTGCAGTGCAAAAGGCTATCGATATGGAACGTGCTGGTGTGGACATTATCGATATTGGAGGAGAATCGAGTCGGCCTGGAGCCGGATCGGTGACAGAAGAGGAGGAATTAAGTCGCGTCTTGCCCGTTATTATCAAAATTCGTGAAAAAAGCAAAATTGCCATTTCAATTGATACGACAAAAGCGGAAGTTGCACGTCAAGCAGTTCTTACAGGGGCCAATATTATTAACGATATTTCAGCAGGTCGACGAGACCCCAGGATGCTAAAACTTGCCGCGAATTTTCGTGTCCCGGTACGTGACGCAACGAGCTTGAGGTGGAATCAATGATTTATTTTGTCTATGAATCTCGACAGATCGTGCTGATGCATATGCGAGGCACGCCACAAACTATGGCAGGGCTTAAAGTATGTCTAGAACAATTATTTCTTTTGTTCCATAATTTTTTATTTTTAAAAGTTGGGTGTGCGCAATAGGAATACCAAGATGTTGTGATTGAAGTTAGCGAGGCAATAAACGAACGAATAGCTGCTGCTGAGGCTGCAGGAATCTTTCGCTGGAACATTATCGTAGATCCAGGAATTGGGTTCGCGAAAGCTCGTGATTTAAACCTAAAGCTGCTTCGGAAGCTCTCAGTTGTGAAAAAGTCGTGCCATGACTTACCCTTACTGGTTTGTCTTGTCCATATAAGATTTACCTGCTCGATGTTAACAGCTATGTGAACAGATCGGGTCATCCAGGAAGGGTTTTATCGGCGAGATATGTGGACGTCCAGACCCTAAAGACCGTGTTTGGGGCACCGCTGCTGCATGTTGCGCTGCCATTGCGCAAGGAGCTGACATTTTGCGTGTCCACGACACTGCTGAGATGATAGACGTTGCCAAAATGTCAGATGCTATATGGCGTGATGAGTAGAAATATATTGTTTTTTTTATCCATTCTTAATAAAAAAGAATGGTGCTCATCGTATGATTAAAGATCGAAAGGTTTTCGTTCGGAATGTGTCGAAACTTTTCTTTTTGACATGGGATGTGATGCAATATTCTGCGATGATAACAAGTCATGTTGATCGGTATTGTTCTGATCGCAAGTTATTCTAAAGAGTGGCAGTAATTTTCGATCTCTTGGCGCTTGGCTTGCAACCAGATGCTTATTCGAGACGAATAAGTCGAGCAGATAAGCCAGATCATGCGAATTGTCGTACGACACTGCAACTAACTTTGTGAGGTGTCGTGCTGATTGAAGCAATTTGGCAGTCGATACAGTTTAGACAAACAACAGAAATCAGCACTTTATTTTATGCTGGCGATAAAGTGTTCATTGCCCTCTACGCCTAAAATGACAGCGATCTAATGGTTTAGATATTTGTCACGTCGTCTGCAAGCCTAATTGGGAATGTGGCCCCGAGCCGTTTCCCATGTACGATTACTTACGTTACGGAATTTAAAGAGAAAATTCTATTTAAGAATAAATAGTACCCATAAAAATGATTTTTTTCTGTTCAGCGATTTAATCCAGTACTTTTGCTCTATAACGATACTTAAGCGTAATATTGCAAATCTGATGAATGTATCAAAGTTATATAAAGCGTTTCGCTTTGTTTTTTTAAAGGCTCAGGGACATTCCGACGCGTCAAGTAACGTGACATGCTGTCCAAAGATCTATGCTCTACTCGGGCATAACTAGCCCCGCTTGCGGTAGTCGGCGCTCCATCTTTTTATAAGACCATTTATGCAATATGCCAATTGCGATTATGACGCGGTCATGCTTCCCAAAAAGATGTCATCTGTTGTAAATGTAACCACTAGCAATGAAACTACGAGAACATTAAAACGGAGACTTAGCTCAATAAATATTCGACCACGAGATGATGCAGAATTTGAAGAGCCATCGCATTCAACTAGTGCGATGCCACATGAACGCAGCTTTTGACAACCCCCCGCTGTGACATCGCCACCATCTCCACTACTCAATAAACTTCAAACATCATGTTAAAGCCCACCATCGTCCAAGCTAAACGGTGCCCTTCGCGCGTTGCGTACGCTGTCCAGCTATTGGGCATGAAAAGAGAAGTTCCCGACACTTCGGAAGACAAAGGTGTGAGCTTTTACAAGAGAATTGACGATGACATCGTGGTCGGGATTACAACTGGGCATTGGACAACGAATTTCTTTGCGTGCTTCAATGGCCTTGTATCGAATGCTTTTATGGCGACGATATGTCCGTGCGTATCTCTTGCACAGATAGCCCGTCGACTAGGCATCGTGCCATACTTTACTGCACTGCTTTTCTTTCTTCTGCTTTGCAGTTTGGAGCTAGTGGCCGTGGCCCTCACGATTCAGCAATTTATTTCAGTTGTGATACTTCATCACAACGTGTACTATAGCTACTTCCATGCCCACCGTCTGGAAGAGAACCGATCTGCCATAAATCTCGTCTTCGTGACTGATTTCTTGTTGGCCCATATGGTCTTTGCCACTGCATTGTTGGTGCTCCGTAAGCAAATTCGCAGCCAATTTCAAATTCCCGGTACTACAAGAAATGACATTTTGTCAGTCACATGCTGTCCGTGCTTCTCAATAGCGCAGATGGCTTCGCATCTTCGTTGCGACCGACCCAATTCGTGCATCTTACGACCCGTCGACGTATTACCTCGTTACCAATAATTTAATAATTTATTTTCCTACAATTATTGCTTTTAAAAAGCGTTATGAATCAATGACATCTTCGTCTTCTAGCTTTGAAAAGCAATAATTGTGCGCCAGTCATGCTAACGCACGCAGCGAATGGGCTGCTTGCGACTTCGCGTAGGACTGTCAGCTCCTACTTCTACTCTCACTTACTGCGTCAATGCTGCTCTACGCGTCGATGGTTCTCCTCAGCCTCTCGTAACTGTGTACATTCAAACCAGGATGTCGCCACCATCCGCAACATTGGCATTTTGGCGCACATTGATGCCGGCAAGACCACGACAACCGAGCGCATGCTGTTTTACGCTGGTTCTATTAGAAGCATGGGTGAAGTACACGATGGAGATGCTACGATGGACTTTATGCCCCAGGAGCGCGAGCGAGGCATCACCATCGGTGCCGCTGCCATCAGCTTCCCATGGCGCGAGCATCACATTAATCTGATCGATACGCCTGGCCACGTGGACTTTACCATTGAAGTCGAGCGAGCTGTGCGTGTATTGGACGGGGCTGTGGCTGTGCTTGACGGTGTGTCGGGTGTTGAGGCGCAGACTGAGACTGTCTGGGAACAAGCCGACCGGTACAAGTTGCCTCGTATTGTCTTCATCAACAAGCTAGATCGTGACGGTGCCAGCTTTGACAGGTCTTGCGAGTCCATAAAAACAAGATTTGGTGTCCAAACGCTGTGTGTTCAGCTTCCAATTGGCGAAGAAGCGGGTTTTCAACGCTTGTTGGATCTCGTAGACATGCAGTTAATTAGATGGATCGATAAGGACGGCAAGCAAATACAACGATTACCATTGCTACCGTCTGGACGCGGCGAGATGGCAGAGTTGTATCAAAAAGCCTTTCAAGGACGTCAGCGACTTATTGAATGTGCATCGAATTTTGACGATGAGCTAGGAGAATTGTTTCTAATGGATCAAGCAATTGATTCAAAGAGTTTAAAGGCGGCATTGCGTCGGATTACGGTACAGCGCGGCATGGCATCTCAAGTCGTTGTGACACTCTGTGGTAGCGCATTGAAAAATAAAGGCGTTCAACCGCTCCTGGACGCCATAATCGATTATCTGCCATCACCTGTAGATATGGCTCCGTATGAAGCGCATGGTATCAACATTGCCAAGAATAAACGTGATAGTTTAGGCCACCAGATGCTATTGCAGCCATCAACAAACGAACCGCTGTGTGCGCTGGCATTCAAAGTGCAGCACGACCGTCAGCGTGGTCTCGTCGTATTCTTTCGCGTGTATTCTGGCGTTTTGCATGCCAAGTCTCAGCTGATCAATACCTCACGAGCTGGGATAAAGGAACGCGTATTACGATTGATGCATGTGGCTGCTGATGACGAAGAAGCCGTTGAAAGTATCTCAGCTGGACATATTGGCGCTGCTGTGGGGCTGAAACACACGTATACAGGCGATACTTTAGTAAGCGCCAAGGACACCACACTTCGCGTCGTTCTACCTGGTGTACAGATTCCAAAACCAGTGTTTACGTGCTCGATTGAAGCCGAATCGTCTGCGAAACAGAAAGAACTGGAAACAGCTCTTGACAATTTACAACGCGAGGACCCGAGTTTTGTCGTCGCGGTGGAAGACGAAACGGGTCAAATGCTTATGTCTGGAATGGGAGAACTGCACTTGGAAATCCTGCAGGAGCGATTACGTAGCGAGTATAAGCTCGAGCCGTCAATTGGTGCTATGCGTGTGGCTTACTTGGAAAGTATCGTAGAGTCAGGGGTACGCCAGTATAGCCACGATGTGATGCTCGGTACAAACCGTCACTTTGCTCAGATTACTGTCCTTGTGGAACCGTTGCTTGACCGAGAGAGGGACGGACTTGACAATAGCAACGTAATTGATTGGCTTAATCAGGGTGCAAAGAAAATGCCGCAGGCATTTGTACTAGCCATAGAAGAAGGGCTCTCAGCTGGCTTAAGTCGTGGTGTATTATCTTCATATCGTGTGGCGTTTGTAAAGGTGAAAGTGGATGAAATGGAGTGCGAATGGGACGTTGACTCGAGTGCAGCATCGTTCCGTGCAGCAGCAGCGCTTGCATTAAAAGAAGCGTTAAAGGCAGCTGAGCCGATTATTGTAGAGCCGGTGATGAAGCTTGAGGTGCGGTCTCCTGATCGTTGTGTTGGGGACGTGCTGGCTGATTTAAGTTCGCAAAGACGTGCATCAATACAAGAGGTAGGATCGATTGGCATCGAAAAGCAAGGGTTTCAAGAATACCAGGGACGATCGATAGTACATGCTCATGTTCCTCTTGCTCACATGGTGGGATACTCTACAATACTGCGCTCCAAGACGCAAGGAGAAGCATCTTTTACGTTGCATTTTTTACGCTATGTTAGAGTGGACGCAGCGACGAGTGACCGTCTTACGTTGCGCAGAGGTTTATCACAACACACATTTGGGAATGCTTAAGTAATAGAAGTTTGATGATGGCTTTTACCGGTCATCCTTTTGAAAATATTCCAGAAGCACATTATACGCGTCTCGCTCGTCATGTTTCCAACTTAATTGACTGGTTTGGAATGACTACGGGACGACGCAAGCAGTGGCAGTGACTCAATGTCATTGACTTTTACCGCACAGTCTTCTCCACATATCGCAAGAAAACACACGATTAGATTTAAATTGGTTTCGTCTCGTCACAGCGCGAGAATATATGTCGTTCAACAGCTCATCCGCGAGCTTGGTGGCCGCAAGCCGTTGCGATCCTTGAAGTTCGTAGATAATGATTTTCTAGGTGACACCTTCCTTTCGACTCAATTCTCGTGACGGTTCGCTTGCCGTGGTGGAATTGCAGCACCAGCTCTCACGTTGCAAGAAACCAAAGCCTACTCACCATCACTAGCCTTAGTGAAATATATTGCGCACTACAAGTTACGGCTGTCACTTGTCCATAAAACACCGTTGCAAATGTCGGCCCACCCAATAACGAAAAGTTTAGACTCTAGCGTGATCACGAGACATTTGTACCGTTGCCATACATTGCAATTGTCACGTTGAGAGATATTAGACCCTTAAGCTCCCTTCAATGAAATTTGTTGCTTCGCTTAACATAAAGAACCAAATGCACAGCACGTAACTGACCCTTGTGGCTCCTCGTGAGTTCAATAAGTGCATGAGCAATGGCACCTCGCTTGTAACAAAAACTTGTGCTTAAATTCGAGAGAATGATGATGCAGCGAGGTAATGATGTCTTATGAGCACATAAACTGATAAAACTTAGTGTTCACCTCTTGATGCAAGCTCCTAAATGATGATCATTGCACTTGCGTCCAGAACAAGTAACATTTTGCTGGTGCTAGAAATACGTTCTAACAGGTATCTATTCACGTTATTATCTATTAAATGTGGACGCGATAGCTCTTGCCCGGTACATCCTGGATCTCGCCGATTAATATGGTCGAACCGTGCTGCCATTATGAACATTCAAAATAATTAATGTTTACTTGACTCGGACAGAATCATTTCGCCCAATTATTTAAATTACAAGCTGTCTAAATCAGGCGGGGTGTGTTCTTATCCTCGGCTATGACAAACTTTGGCCAGTAAAGCATGATTTCTTGATGATGCTCGCGGTAGCTTTTGCAGCAATTATCCTGTTCGAAAACATGTCGATTGCCGGCGCTGCGGCATGACAAGCCTGTTGCCGTCCGAGAAGGTGGTCCTGGTCGCAAAGAGCTCTGAACCGATCTCACTACAATGACGGCGTTTTATTATAGAAAATGTGTCGGTGGAATACGTCGCTTGAAATATAACAGCCGAGGCGTTTGTAATTTTACTGGGTGAAGCCGGTGCAAGTTATATTCTGGTTTTACTTTCCTTCTGGTGTTTGCACAACCATTCCAAATAAATGTCACTTTTAAACCCTTTTACAACGCATTGGCGCAACACAACAACGACCAGAATGTTTCTCGAAACTCGAGAAATACCGATCACATACCAGCTGGTATCTATCTGGTCAGCCTTCTTTCTGATGCCAAAGCATATACGACACAGTAGGAGGTGGCACTCGCCGAAAACGAGGAGTGTAGTATTAAGCGACAAAAAACGCTAGTAATTCTTCTGCAAAGCTTGTGATTTAAGCAGAAGATGCCAGAGGCGCTGTTGGACGGAATTGAGCGCAGAAACCAAGATAGTAACACTTACAATTGATGATTTTTAGTTAAAATACTCTTCGAAGTATGACAACGCCCGCTTCCTCAGCTTGGATAGGTGGTCTCGGATCTATGTGCAAATCGTTTTGCTATAAATAAAGAGGGGCTTATAGTTTCATGTTGCTCGGAATCATGCAAACCCACTTTAAATTGGGCCAAAATGAGAAGATGACATGTTGCAAGAGCAATATAAAGAGCAATGTCTTCAAATTCGGACCCTTTTTCTCAGCCGGTTTTGTGAAATGTCCCAAAAAAAGCAGGAGCTATGCCTTCTTAATATTTTACAACGAGAACAAACGACGATCAGCCGTAAAGTAAGGAAAGCCCCCGGACGCGCTTTGCTGCGCGGGTGGATAGCTCGTCTCACAGAGCCTCCCAGGACGTCTCGCGCATATCTTCTTCAAAAGGATCTACCGTATTTTTTCCTTGTCTAAGTGCGAGTCGCTCGCGTCTATTACTGCCGACGCTATTTGCCCGCATCGATCCGTCGGATCTCGTCCACCTCGAGACCTTACTTTACTCACAATATCGCACCATGTTGCGTGCAAAGCACATAGGATTCAAAAGCGTTCGTCGCGTGGAGGTGAAAGCTGAAACCACGACGCCTGGCGAGCTCCGCGCCAGTACCGATGCCGCAGGCGCACGTGTGAGTGCTCCCCGTGGCCGTCGCACGTTACCAAAGCTCGAATTTACAGTTGACGAAGATGGCGCGATTCTCCATGGACCACAACGCGGCTCCTTTCCATTTCAATGTGCTTCTAGCAGCGGCTCGCACGCTGCCATGCCGACTGATGCCCCATTTCATGCGGCGCTGGAACGCGACCTCGCTGCCAGTTTTCAAACGCTCCACATGCGCGACTTCCCGTCACCGCAACGGTTTCAAGAAGACATCACAACTGAACTCGAGTTGAATCAATGCAATGAACCGGAAAGCCGTGGAGGTGGATTAACGTCAATGAAAGAGTGTGTTTTAAACGACACTCGCGCGACAACTTTGGCGTTAAAGTATGACAATACGGTGGGAAAATTTGTATGTGGCTCATCGATTGAACGCTTTTCGGGTCATACAGGAGTGTGTAAAGTCTTGGGGAGTAAGAAATACCCCGTGAATGGCCATGGGTTGAAATTGGGTGATCTCTTACGAATTGGGTCTGTAGGACTCGTGGTGTGTGAACTCAATCGTACAAATAGCATTGAGACCGAGGAAGCGCTCACGCATGATCAGTATGAGTATTTAAAAGAGAATTACTTGAGTCTTCCATTGCAACAGACGTTCCATCCAACGGATCGAGCGCTGAGTTTGGAGGAGAGCGAAGACCACGAAAAGGATCCCGACCACGTTGGTGATACGTCGGATGAAGGCGAGTCGGAAGAAGACAAGGACCGGAAAGCAGCAGGCATACGATCGGGTGTGGACGAAGACGAGAGCACGACGACGCGCTATCGTCAATTGCCACTTGGTGTCGCGGGCACAACGGCAAAGCGATTCTGCTACATTTGCTACGATGGCGATGAAGATTTAGATAATAATCCATTGGTGGCTCCGTGTCATTGTAAAGGCGATACGAAGTACGTGCATCTCGACTGTCTCCAACGGTGGAACAATAATTTAGACGCTGATGGCACGAACCCGAATCAAAAAGTATGCGCAGTGACCAACACCGATGGACTCGATGTGTGTAGCATTTGTAAAGCGACGTACTTGACAAGCGTTCGATTAGATGACGGTCGTGTGGTTTCGTTGCTGGCAAAGAAATTGGCACCGCCGTATGTCACATTTGCAGTGGTCACGCAACACGAGACTCGAAATCGATCCACGGCCCTTACAAATACGCGATTTCAATTGAGTTTCGCAAAGTACGTGGCATAGTGCACAGTGTATTGTAGAGAGAACTAAGTGATATGCGTTGATGTTGTTTTTAGTATGCCACGAAATCAGCCGTTTTTGACCATTGGCCGCTCAACGACGAACAATATGACGCTTCGCTATCGCACGGTATCACAACTCCATGCCAAGGTGAAATACCACGACGTACGTATGAATTAGTTCTATGTTGTATTGGTCATTTTAAGTGAAGGCGTCATTGTGGTGGTTTTGCCTTTTAGAATCATTTCATCCTGTATGATGCGTCTAGTTCAAATGGGACGATGCTGTTCCTGAGTAAACCACTGGAATTGGAGTGGGGCAAGGCGATGCATGTGAAGATTGGACGCACGATTTTAACATTAAAAGCCAAAAAGAAATGGAAATGGGCAGGAAGTGGCTCGGGAGACGAAGAGGATGATGAAGGCGTTTCGTCGCCACGATCAAGCGCCCAGAGTGGAGCTGTTGGAGGTTTTGATAATCGGCTTTCAAGCTTGGGCTTAGCAACGAGATGGAATGGATTTGACTCAAATTACAGCAATACAATTAATGACCCGAGTGCTGAGCTTGTTGCAACCCCGTATTTGGGGAATTTGCCCCGCACGTACACAGCGCCGAATGTGCTTAGCTCACGACTTAACCGTAGCGTGCCTTCATATGCGCAACACACGAGACCTTCGCGGCAGCGCTCACTATCAAGCACTGGCTTAATGCTACATGGAGACGACAGTGTTGATACTGGGCTTGTTACCTCTATACTTCACATGGAACCAATTCCATTCGCAACGCAAGAGCCCTTGGCGTCAGCACCATTTTCGACGCGTTTTCGCGACATTGCTGCTACTAATTTGTCGCCTTCTTTGACGTCTCAGCTTACTGTTGAAGGAACTTTTAATGCCGACGCCATTATTTCGACTCACATTCGTCAAGAGCCTCACATAGAGCGTCTAGGATTGTATGGCGTGATGACTGCGATGCCTGAAAGTGGTGCAACCATAAGTCCGACGGAGCGTCTCATGCGACAAGAATAATAACTGAGTCGGCAGTGATGCCGTTGTCTTACCTTCCACGACGGTGTTCCTTTTCTTCGCATTCTAGAAGAACTGGCACACAGACCGTCTTGCTAGCGCTATCGGTGTTGTTAATTTCTCGGCATAATGATTTGGTGTATTGGCATTACGAGTGAATTGGTCGTTAGATGCCGCAGGGAAACAAAATGACGACCGTAAAATTGATGTACGATTACTTAATTTCACAAAAAAAAATAACTGACAAAAATTATTGGGTGCAAGCGATGATACTCAAATATATGATTTTCGTAACGGGAATGCTACAAACATATATTTTAGATAGACCTATATTTTGATGTTTTTCCCGATCAAATTAGGAATATATAAATGCATCTCAGACGGCGTACCAATCCCACGTGCTGCTGTGCGCCAAGCCGGAAGACCCAAAAAGACAGGCACGTACCACGCAGCAGGGTGGAGTAAATCAGCATTGCCAATGGGCTGCAATGTTCTATATGTGGCTAAATTAGGATTCATGATAGACATTAAAAAAAATTGTAATGATTTATAATCGTAAATCTTGATGAAAATCACCCCCAATTTGTAATTATCATGGAATCACTTCCCATATTGAAATTATTTTCTATTTCACTCCCCTATTTATAAATACCTCTTAAGTAAAGTAAATATAGGCCTTACTGAAATGATGCTAAAATATTCTGAAATAGCCGGAAGCATAAGATGCGACAACCGCTTCTATAATTTACACATGGACAAAGGTCTACGTGGCTCGAAGTCATGGCTTGAAGTCACTACCTCAGAGACATAGCTGGACGTAAAGGAACATCTATAAAAGTATCAGATTTGCTTTACACGCAATAAGGTATGATATGAATCGAGCTAAATTTATCCTATGGTACACAATCCTTGTAAAGTACACTTTGTGTTCTTAAGGGGATGGTCAATTACTTAAGTGATGTGATTGTACCTACCACTTGGGTGTGGCTCACAATGTGAACCCACCCTTGTGTATATGATGTCCCTGATGGCATTCACATTAGCGGGGGTGACGGCTAGCGCCATCCGTTTTGCGAGGTATTCAAAAAGATACGCTCGCAATACATATTAGTGTCTATCTACAGATATGGCATTTAAGGATTGATTAAATATAAGAATTTATATCTAATACGATCAAATACAAGTCAGTCTGAAAACTACTTCCTAGTTCACAAGTGCGCACGTGGAGCCGGATTACCGCTCCCGTGACGTCACCTAAACCAAGGCACTTAATTCGTTGGGTGAGGTCGCTTAGGCGCAGGTTGTAACGGGGTGTATCGTTACATGAAATTAACACTCAAAGGTTGTTAATTAATATATTATCTAAAAGGTAGATAATATTTGGAGGATATTACTTTATATAGTAATATCCTGAATTCTTATCCATAAATAGGTATAG
>NC_090611.1:25184-48159 GCF_004359215.1 Bremia lactucae
ATACGCCAACATAGACCTCTTTTGTAAAAGGACCGGGGTGACAAGGCAAGTGTCGGAAGCTGGAAACCAAGCTTCTAATGGCAAGGCGGAACGGATGCACAGGACGGTGCTTAATTTGGCACGAAGCATGATGTTTGCGTGCGGTCTACCATTTCACTTTTGGGGAGATGCGGTTCAGTACGCCTCGTATATACTGAATCGCAGCCCTACGCGCGCAAACGCTAAGAGAGCGTCTCCACTTGAGGTGTTGACGGGAAAGGTGCCGGATCTGCGCAAGATCGTTGTTTTCGGCTCCACGTGTAGCGTGTATCGCGACCCAAGCAAAAATTCACTACAGCAGCGCGCACAACTTGCCACGATAGTGGGGATAAGTGAAGAAACCAAGGGCTACAAGGTTTATCTACGCAAGGAGAACAAGGTGATCGTGACTCAGCACGTCAAGAACATCGACACTCTGTCTGAAGCACAGAACGCGCAGCTGCAGCAAGCGACGGTGGAGCAGGATAAGGATGTGACGACACCCGCCCCAAGACAAGCGAAAGTAAGCAACACAAGTGCTGCCAATGTGGGTACACGAAAGAAAAGCACGAAGAAGTGGACGCGGTCCGCTTATGGAACGCGCGGCGCATCGAAGCGCGCGCAGGCGGTAGCACTCCAGGAGGAGTCGAAGTCAAGCGGCGGAGTCGTAAATGCTATTTTTGACAAAGATCCGACCAATTACAGTGAAGCTATGCGAAGTGCGAATCGCGATGGATGGGTCAAGGCTATGGAAGAAGAAGTCGAAGCACTTCAGAATAATAAAGTCTGGCAAGTAGTCAAGCGCGCGCCTGGCTTAAACGCCTTGCATACCAAGTGGGTATTCAAGACCAAGACAGACGCACAAGGCAAGGTCGAGCGACTGAAGGCGCGCCTCGTTGCTTGCGGCAATGAACAGGTCCTAGGAGTCGACTACAGTCTCACGTTCGCCGCCGTGATGGACCTATCAACAGTGAAGGTCATATTAGCGCTTGCGGCCATATGGGGGGTGCCTGCAAAGCACGGCGACATCCCCAATGCATATGTCAAGGCGGACAAGGAGGAGCATCTACAGATATATCTACATGTGCCACAAGGAATGACGATATCTGCAAAGACCATGCGTGAACAAGACGCGGAAAGTGAAAAGGATTTAGTACTGGAACTACGGAAGAGCCTATATGGGCTTAAGCAGGCCGGTCGACTATGGAGTCAGCTGCTGCACAAGCGCCTCGTCGAGGCAGGTTTTATGCGCTGTGAAAGCGATATGTGTTTCTATTGGAAAAAGGAAGACGAAGATCTCGTGGTTGTGGGCGTTTATGTGGACGACCTTTTGGCGACGGGAACAAGTGTGGAAGCAGTCGAGCGACTTTTCGAAAGTCTGTCGTCACTATCGATCAAGGATCTGGGACGCGTAAGTAAATTTTTGGGTATGCGGGTTAATTTGGATGATACAGGCAAATATACACTGGACCAAGAGGGGGCGATCGCTGATCTACTTCGGACCAATGGGCTGGCAGAAGCAAATCCGACGCGCGCGCCTATTGGCAACGACTGTTACGACATACCACCGGACGACGTGGAGCTGCTTGGATCTACAAGTGCAGGCACTGGCCCAACGGTCCGCAGTTTTCAGTCGCTTGTCGGGAGTTTGCTGTGGATTGCGCGTTGCACACGGCCGGACATCGCGTTCGCTGTGCACAAGGCTACAAGACAGACTCATGCACCGCGAGTGATTGACTGGAAGCTCGCTAAAAGGATTGCTCGGTACCTGAAGGGTACCGCAAGCTTGAAGATAACGATGTCGCCAGGTCAAGAACAATATCAGGGTTTGGAGCTGGAAGCATTTAGCGACGCTGATTTTGCTGGAGACAAGGGCGAAAGGAAGTCGATGACAGGTGGCGTGCTGCGGCTAAACGGTATGGCGGTGAGTTGGGGAGCTCGAAAACAAGGTGGAGTTTCCCTTTCGACGATGGAAGCTGAATTTGTCGCTGCCTCGGAGATGGCGCGTGACCTGCTCGGGCTGCGAGAGCTGCTTAGCGAGATCGGCATGTCACCAGCACTGCCAATGAAGCTCTACGTGGACAATCAAGCGGCTATAAGTCAGATTTCCGGCGAAGCATCGTCGATGAAGGCCAAACACATCGACGTACGGTTCAAGTTTTTATGCGATTTCTCGCGCCGCGGTGTGATCGCTGCGCACTATTTGAGGTCTGAAGTGATGCTTGCGGACCTGATGACGAAGGCCCACGATGCGGCGAAACTTACAAGGCTTCGTGATCTGATGCGCATCGAGTAGACGGACTAAAAAGTATGAGGACTTTCAAGGGAAGTCAAGGACGTTGAAGGAAGAGAAGGAAGGTAAGGAAACAAACGAAAGGCGCACTCGAGGAGGAGTGTTGGAAGTTCAAGGTGACAGGAGTTGAAGATGCGATTAGCGCCAGTTGTTATTTCCCGTGTGCATAGTAAGATGAAGTAGTTAGTGCTTGCAACCAACCAAATTTGTAGTGGTTGGATCAGAGAGAGTTAGAAGGAAGAGCAGCTCTAGCAGGCAAATAAGTCATGTTAATTCAGAATCTTATCCTCTTTCGTAAGAAGCAAAACATTGCCAACAGGTTATGAGCCCAAGAGCTAAGACAACGGACACGAAGCCTACACCGGCACCAGCAGGTCACGCAAGGGCCTCGCCGGCCCGCGGTGCTTCGCCGGCGCGCGTTGCCTCGTCCGCACGTGCTGCCGCAACCGTTGAAGACTCGCCAGCTCGCGAAAGGAGCTCGGCAACAGACGACAAGATTCTCGCGGCCCTCGTCGCTCTGACCAACCGCATGGAGAAGATGGAGTCTTCCCAGCGCGATCGTGAAGATCAAGAGAGAATGATGGGTGCTGTAGAGAGCGGGATGTTTTCATCAGCGTTTGGTGCTAACGCGCGGGCAAGACCGATGACAATCGACGCGCTCACGGACTCGCCTGAGCGTAAGCCGGTCGCAGGCCACCGCGCGAACGTGAGCCCGAGATTGAAGAGTCCATGTTTGCGTCTTTCGCGCCGGCACGGGCTCATGCTCCGACTCCCGGCGCGGTACCGCGTCCAGCAGATGGACCAGCACCATCGGGGCAAGCTCCTAATGCAGCAGCATTCTATGCGACACCGAATGCGAGTCAGCGCAAGCTGTCGATTCGGAAATTTGACGGGACTGAACTCTATAAGGGACTAGGCTCTGGGTTCCTCGACTGGGGGCGCACGTTTTTGCGCGCTGTCAACCTGGCTGAGTCCTCGTGCGGTTTCACCTGGAGTGAGGACGTTAAGGTTGACCTGCTTGGTCACTACCTCAGCGGAACGGCTGAGCGTTACTACCACAAACAGGTAGACACGTGGTGGAACCAGCATCCGACGCTGGACTATGTTATGTGCCAGCTACTTGCAACATTCAAGACGTCTATTACGGCTAGCCAGGCGATGAAACTGTTCATGCAAAAGAAAGATTCTAAGCGCACATGGGCAGAGCACTACCTATACATGGTTGCTGTAAGCGACGCACGTGGTGGTGCGGACTCACTCGTCCTAGATAACATCGTGCACCACGCGTCGCCCGAGCTTATGAACGTAATGCGGGCCAAGTACGACCCGACGCGTGTCGACTATCTTCGACATGCAGAAGAGCTGGCGCATTTTGCCCAGTCAATCGAGCTTGGAAGCGGAGCAATTGGACGTGAAGTCGTCGCTGCTCATGTTGAACCAAAGCGTAAGGACACGCGCACCTGCTATGCATGCGGCAAGGTCGGTCACGTGCAAGCTGACTGTCGCTCTAAGGGCAAAATACGAAGTGGAAGGCCGAAAGAGGACAAGGCAGGTGGAGGTATGGTGCTCGCACTGAGCGAAAAAAAACAAGAATGAAGGAGCGAAGAAACTAAAGCGTGGCAAAAAGAGCAAGCGTGAGATGGTACTTGCGGTGTGCGAGTCGGATGACTACGATGATAGTGACTGGATTCTCGACAGCGGCGCCAGTCGACATCTCGTGAATGACGAGAAGTTGCTATTCGATTCTGCCACATGCAGCGAAGAGATCGCGATGGCTGATGGAAAGACGTTGAAACTGACGAGAGTTGAGAGCGTGCGCCTTAAGGTGGTGGCTCGTGGTATGGAGAGCACAGTGGTGCTTACAGATGTTTACCTGGCGCGGGGATTGTTAAAGAACATCGTTTCGTATGGCAAGCTGGAAAGAAAAGGCTTTGCTCTTGTCTACGATTTGAAGGGGCGTGCACTTGAACGGCGCAGCGACGGCGCTGTCGCGTTTGACGTTGAGATGGGAAGAAACGTTTTATACGTTAAAATATCAGCGAAGAAGGGGCGACAGACACAAGTGATACTATCATGGCCGTGCTCGAATCAAGTGCGAGCGCAGATGTTACGAGCGATGTGCAAGAAGGGACGCTTTTACATTTCCATCAGCGTTTCGGGCATCTGGCATTCGACACCATTGAGCGCATGGCTCGAGACCCAGCCTCAGGGATAAGGCTGACGAGCAGCAAGCGCATGGCGTGCGTTTCGTGCATGGAGGGTAAACAGACGCGAAACTCCCAAAACCAGACGGACAGTGGTTTCAACGCGCCCATTGACAGAGTCGGTGGAGTAATCTGTTCGGATTTGAAAGGTCCAATGACGCCACGGGATAGGCTCGGAAACCGTTATTTGGTTAATTTCGTCGATCACAAGTCGAATTACTGCCGGATATTTCTCGCAAGAACAAAGGACGTGACGGCTAAACAGTTTGAGGCTTTCCTCGTTTTTTTTGAAAAGCGTTTCAACTGCCGAATCCACGTGCTAAGGACAGACGGTGGTGGAGAATACGCCAACATAGACCTCTTTTGTAAAAGGACCGGGGTGACAAGGCAAGTGTCGGAAGCTGGAAACCAAGCTTCTAATGGCAAGGCGGAACGGATGCACAGGACGGTGCTTAATTTGGCACGAAGCATGATGTTTGCGTGCGGTCTACCATTTCACTTTTGGGGAGATGCGGTTCAGTACGCCTCGTATATACTGAATCGCAGCCCTACGCGCGCAAACGCTAAGAGAGCGTCTCCACTTGAGGTGTTGACGGGAAAGGTGCCGGATCTGCGCAAGATCGTTGTTTTCGGCTCCACGTGTAGCGTGTATCGCGACCCAAGCAAAAATTCACTACAGCAGCGCGCACAACTTGCCACTATAGTAGGGATAAGTGAAGAAACCAAGGGCTACAAGGTTTATCTACGCAATGAGAACAAGGTGATCGTGACTCAGCACGTCAAGAACATCGACACTCTGTCTGAAGCACAGAACGCGCAGCTGCAGCAAGCGACGGTGGAGCAGGATAAGGATGTGACGACACCCGCCCCAAGACAAGCGAAAGTAAGCAACACAAGTGCTGCCAATGTGGGTACACGAAAGAATAGCACGAAGAAGTGGACGCGGTCCGCTTATGGAACGCGCGGCGCATCGAAGCGCGCGCAGGCGGTAGCACTCCAGGAGGAGTCGAAGTCAAGCGGCGGAGTCGTAAATGCTATTTTTGATAAAGATCCGACCAATTACAGTGAAGCTATGCGAAGTGCGAATCGCGATGGATGGGTCAAGGCTATGGAAGAAGAAGTCGAAGCACTTCAGAATTATTAAGTCTGGCAAGTAGTCAAGCGCGCGCCTGGCTTAAACGCCTTGCATACCAAGTGGGTATTCAAGACCAAGACATACGCACAAGGCAAGGTCGAGCGACTGAAGGCGCGCCTCGTTGCTTGCGGCAATGAACAGGTCCTAGGAGTCGACTACAGTCTCACGTTCGCCGCCGTGATGGACCTATCAACAGTGAAGGTCATATTAGCGCTTGCAGCCATATGGGGGGTGCCTGCAAAGCACGGCGACATCCCCAATGCATATGTCAAGGCGGACAAGGAGGAGCATCTACAGATATATCTACATGTGCCACAAGGAATGACGATATCTGCAAAGACCATGCGTGAACAAGACGCGGAAAGTGAAAAGGATTTAGTACTGGAACTACGGAAGAGCCTATATGGGCTTAAGCAGGCCGGTCGACTATGGAGTCAGCTGCTGCACAAGCGCCTCGTCGAGGCAGGTTTTATGCGCTGTGAAAGCGGTATGTGTTTCTATTGGAAAAAGGAAGACGAAGATCTCGTGGTTGTGGGCGTTTATGTGGACGACCTTTTGGCGACGGGAACAAGTGTGGAAGCAGTCGAGCGACTTTTCGAAAGTATGTCGTCACTATCGATCAAGGATCTGGGACGCGTAAGTAAATTTTTGGGTATGCGGGTTAATTTGGATGATACAGGCAAATATACACTGGACCGAGAGGGGGCGATCGCTGATCTACTTCGGACGAATGGGCTGGCAGAAGCAAATCCGACGCGCGCGCCTATTGGCAACGACTGTTACGACATACCACCGGACGACGTGGAGCTGCTTGGATCTACAAGTGCAGGCACTAGGCCAACGGTCCGCAGTTTTCAGTCGCTTGTCGGGAGTTTGCTGTGGATTGCGCGTTGCACACGGCCGGACATCGCGTTCGCTGTGCACAAGGCTACAAGACAGACTTATGCACCGCGAGTGATTGACTGGAAGCTCGCTAAAAGGATTGCTCGGTACGTGAAGGGTTCCGCAAGCTTGAAGATAACGATGTCGCCAGGTCAAGATCAATATCAGGGTTTGGAGCTGGAAGCATTTAGCGACGCTGATTTTGCTGGAGACAAGGGCGAAAGGAAGTCGATGAAAGGTGGCGTGTTGCGGCTAAACGGTATGGCGGTGAGTTGGGGAGCTCGAAAACGAGGTGGAGTTTCCCTTTCGACGATGGAAGCTGAATTTGTCGCTGCCTCGGAGATGGCGCGTGACCTGCTCGGGCTGCGAGAGCTGCTTAGCGAGATCGGCATGTCACCAGCACTGCCAATGAAGCTCTACTTGGACAATCAAGCGGCTATAAGTCAGATTTCCGGCGAAGCATCGTCGATGAAGGCCAAACACATCGACGTACGGTTCAAGTTTTTATGCGATTTCTCGCGCCGCGGTGTGATCTCTGCGCACTATTTGAGGTCTGAAGTGATGCTTGCGGACCTGATAACGAAGGCCCACGATGCGGCGAAACTTACAAGGCTTCGTGATCTGATGCGCATCGAGTAGACGGACTAAAAAGTATGAGGACTTTCAAGGGAAGTCAAGGACGTTGAAGGAAGAGAAGGAAGGTAAGGAAACAAACGAAGGGCGCACTCGAGGAGGAGTGTTGGAAGTTCAAGGTGACAGGAGTTGAAGATGCGATTAGCGCCAGTTGTTATTTCCCGTGTGCATAGTAAGATGAAGTAGTTAGTGCTTGCAACCAACCAAATTTGTAGTGGTTGGAGCAGAGAGAGTTAGAAGGAAGAGCAGCTCTAGCAGGCAAATGAGTCATGTTCTTCAGCCTCTTATCATCCTCTTCCTTCGGATGGACCCATCCAACAGGAACTGCAGCGCACACGATTGACCACTGGCTGTTCGATGTGGATCAATGCGGTGTGGTGCAGCTCACGACAGGCGAAGCGATCACAGCAAGAATATGTGCAGGAGATGCGCTCGCTGTCGGCATCCATTAACAATGGTCGGATTCAAAAGCACATTTAGATGCCTTTTTCAGAAATATTCCGTCGACAATGAAAGAGGCAATTCAATTTGCCTTAGTTGAGGAGCAATTCTACAACAGTGCCTCGGCGACAGCTTGGTATAGGCCGTCGGCCGAGAAGTCAGATGCCACTCCCATGGAGTTGGGCAATGCAGATGAGTCTGCTTTAAGTGCGGCAAGCGCGACCATATGATGGCTTGCTGCTATGCCAGGGTCACTGCTGGGGCGAAGATGCCCAGCAAGAGGACTTCCTCCCCAAAGGGCGATGGCAAGAACCAGCGTGCGTGACACATAAGTTCTGCATCGACCAATGAGGGGTCGGAAATGCAGGAGTATAGTAGGAGCGGAATGCCGCCCTACTGACGCGGACACTGAAGCTACCTCAACGCTCAGAGTTATCGAACATATGGGTAGCATAGTGCCGGATGTCTCGAATTCTCGGATCTCAACCCTTGTCGTCTATAGCGCTCAGTACGAGGCTATGACCAGGTGATGACCCTTCTCGTAAATTCGGATGCATAAAAAACTGTAAAACTTGCGGCTCTAAAACAGAGACCGGCGATGTTTGAGTCACCAGTATGGTAAGCGAGAAGAGGCGACCGTTCGTTTAGCGAAAGGCGCGCTCGTAAAGTCTGAGGGAATTCAAGTAGAACTCGCCTTCAATTTTAGTAACTTTTCTTGTGAAGAGAAGTTCACAGTGCTAGGTATGGAGAGTCCGTATGACCTCATCCTAGAACTACCATTTTTGGCAAAACACCAACCTTGGATAGACTGGCGTACTCGCACAGTTGAGAACTCTACGCAAGACACCGGAAAGGATGGGCTCCTGCGGAAGGCCTATGCAACTGATGTCGTGTAGAACACAATTGAGGGTGCGTTGACGGGATGTGAAACGTCTTCAAGTCCTACTCAGTTCGCGGAGACTGGTGTAGTGAAAAGAACGATGACAAGTAGTTACGCGTTCGAATGTCTTGCACAGAGCCGAAAACCTGTGGCAGTAGATGGGGAGCTGACAGGAAGTCAAGCGTTGCACGAACCGGCACAGAGCCTAATGCGGTTGGGAAGGGGTGCGTTAGCCAGGAGAGCAACGACACCCGCTTCCCAGCCAAATGTCGTGCTACTCGGAGAACGAGTGCCGAACAGATTAGGACTAACAAGGCGTGTCAAAACGTGTGACCTTTAAATCGGTCCTAATTGATAGGGGACGGGCCTTCTAACGAGGTGTTCGAGGCCGTCAAAGACAAAATTGCGGAGGCATCCTCAGTTGAGGTGCTCCGGCCAGTCTCTAAATCTGCCGATGAGATAATTAAACTCCTGGAGATGTCGTGGGATCTGTTCCTCGTCGAACGAAGGGAAAGAAAGATATACGAAATAGTCACACCAGTTCCAGAAGAGAACTTGGTGGACTGTTGCTCGTCGTCCACAATGGACGAGAGCGTCCTAGAAACAGACAAATGCAACGTTTCGCTGCTCAAGATTAGGATGCCTTGCGAGACAGTCCGTTCTTTGAGCTTCAGTGAAAACATCGCGATGTGTTCCCAGAAGAAGTGCCGAGCCGCGTACCAGCAGATAGAGGCATAACCATGGCGGGACATAACCGTGAGAGTAAATCTCCTCACTGCAGCCCGATCTTTTGTGTGCGTAAAGCCACAGATGGATGGCGCGTGTTTCATGCTTACAATAAGCTGAACACGGCGCCATGCCGACGCAAATGCCAATCCCGCGGAAAGATGTTCTCTTGAATTCCATGGGAAAGTCAACTATCTTTTCCGCGTTGGATTTGAAGGATGACTACTATCAGGTACTCATGAGAGAGTCCGACGTAGCCAAAACAACTATAAGCACCCCGAGCGGTATGCTTTGGGAGTGGCTTGTGATGCCCCAAGGTTTAAAAAACGCACCAGCGACATTCAGCCGAGTGGTGGCTCGCGTGATGCGTCAGCATCGTGCCTACGTGCCCCATATTCGTGCATAGTAGGGCCGAGGACGGACTGTATTGCAGTCTCTGGAGAACGCCCAATTGTACGTCAGCTTGCAAAAGTGCGTCATAGGGGTTCTTAAGATACCAGTGCGTGGCTGCATCGTAGGAACACAAGATGCACAAGCAGACCTAGACAAGGTAGAATCGGTAAAGGAATGGCTAATTCCATGACATGTTAAGGATTTTCACCAATTCCTTGGGCTCCCTAATTACTTGCTTGGGTATAGCAAGAAGAATGCTGAGAAAACTAAGTACTTGTCTGACCTCCTTAAAAAAAGACGAAGAATGTGTTTGTTTGAAAGATGTAGAAGATGCTTTTACATCAGTGAAGCCATCTATTATAAAGGCACCGGCCTTGGCATTGCCAGACGCGAATAAGCCATTTAGCGTCGTCTGCGATGCAAGTAATTTTGCAATCGACAGTGCGCTCCTGCAGAAGGATGACGAAGGCGTTGAAGTGTCATCTCTTATCAGTTCCGGTTTTTGAAAGTCGCAGAGCTAAATTTCCTCCTCTGCATGACAAAGAGCTAGTAGTCTCTCCAGACAAGCTATTGATTAGCCGTTCTGGCAAAAGCCACGGCTTCTTCTCTGGGGCGAGATGATACATTTTATTGTATTCACCCTCGAGTGGTACCCACTGAAGCAGGGGTACCACCAGAACTTTATCACGATGGCTTACGCCATCGTCATCACCTTGCACAGAAACAGGTGAAGGTGACCGTACGGGAGACGGAACGGGCGATGAGGGATCATCCTCATCGTCGGATCCAAATAGACTGTTTACACGTCTATCAGAATGAGCCCTCTCATTCGAAGGCTCATAGTCAGCCGCCTGACGTGTATCAGGCGACTGTTCCATTCTCCCCGAGTCGGCCATTTCGTCCGACTCGCATTCGTAGTCGACCTCCAAAGAGGGGTCGTATTTACGTGGTGAATCACCACGTGCACCCGCAACATCTAGTGTTGCGCGAGTAGAAGATACTACGGCAGACGGAACGTCTGCCGCAAGAGATAACAGTGCGTCACTCGCGGTTGCACGAACCGCAGCCGAAGGCGCAGCACTATCAACACCCCGCATGAATTTGTTCTTCATGCGATGGAAATTAAAATGATAGTTCTGACTAATCAACATCATTTTTAAATTAAGTGGTACCATAGTGACCACTCCATCCAATGACAGTCATAGTGATTGTTGTTTAAGGGAGGGGTGATGTAACGGGGTGTATCGTCACATGAAATTAACATTTAAAAGGTTGTTAATTAATATATTATCTAAATGGAGATAATATTTGGAGGATATTATTTTATATAGTCATGTTCAGAAATCTTATCCATAAATAGGGTATAGGCCATTATATATATATTTATCCCGCAGACTAATCAGCTGTAAACGTAAACAAAGAGAAGTCTACCTCTGCACGTACTAGTGTACGTGAGGTGACGTAAGGCACCACTCGCAACTGAAGCAATTCGAAGTGGACTTGTACTGAAGCAGTACAAGTCGCGGTGCCCCGTTACAACTGAAGCACTGCGACTGATCAGGAGAAGGCAACTGCTGACTACGTGCGCAGGAGAGGAATAAGGAACGAATGAAAGCGTAGCAGAATAAGAGTCGATTTATACATTTCTTATTTCTACATTTACTTTTTGGGAGCACCTGGATTTAAAACGAAATTTGTCGCGTAACCATACGCGATTACGTGGTCTTGGCCAATTCTTTCTCATGCGGTTGCGCATGTTGCAATATAGCTTACATGCTAGCTACTAGTAAACCCAAGTCCTATGTGTTATACGCTTCCTCCGTGTTTGTGCTGTGTACAGTCTGAGGGTCCGGGAAATCTCTGCAAAGTATCCCGGCTACGGCTTTTCGCGTATAAGTCTAAGAAACACATTTTGCCGTGCACGGTCGCAAAAGTCCAAACAACTAGATCTAAGCTTCGGCTATGTGGCGGCTGTGATTGGACTCTTTTGTCCATATGTAAATAATAGAGTTGTGTGGCGCACCTTCTATTCAAAATTAATTTCGGCTATGTTTAAAATGTTACGATTAAACCCAAAATATTTAGCTAATCATTACCGAATGACTCTAATGACTTTATTGGCAATGTTATTTTCTTAAGGTGTATATTTACTACTCAATGACCATTTTTAAGGGTTTGATTACCGCGCATATTAATTTTTATCGAACGACATGACTGACATCTTGTTTTGGTCTGTATTGGTAATCACGTTACAAATCTTACAGCAAATAGTAGATTCCACCAAAAGCGCAACCCCAGCTACCTTATTTCGCAATAATCATGTCCAACGGTGCGTTCTCTTACGGAAACTGTGAATTCCTGTTCTCTAATTCACTTTGAATGCACTTGCAGCCGCCATAGATCCGGAGCAATTCTATCTCGTCCGTGGCGCTCAGAACAGTACGTCTTGATCGGGCTTCTCTTTGGTAAATCGTACACTAACAGGATGTAACTTTTGCCAACAGTCAAGACCGATGAGGTGGACTACCGTAACCTGATGGTACATTACAAGCTGGAGCCGCAGCTGATCAAATTGGCAGAGGCAACCCTCCCTAGTACGTACCACCACCTATTACGAGGTGTGGGGGACGCGCGTGACTCGCTCACGCCTGGGGAGTGCAAGAGCGATCTCTTATCCCTTCTCGATGGCGTTCCGTTCGACCGTCCTATTGAGCCATTACCCGAGAGCGTAGTGAAGAGCGCGCTTCAGCTTCCTGCAGGCAGCAAAAGTGGTCCTGTTATGCATCCGCTAAGCAGTCGGAGGTCGCAAGGACTTATCCATGCCCCACCTTTCACCGGAACGGAACGAGCTGTGCATGCTGAAAAGCAAAAGGGCAAGGCCAAAGATGACAAAGAGCGCAAAGAAAAGAAGGAACGAAAGAAGAAGAAGCGAGAAAGGGAAGACGCCAGCGTATTGCAGAAACTGCTTGCTCCGCTGGTTACCGAGCTGCGGGGGCTTACGTGGGCCGGGTGGGTCGTCAGTGGAAAAGCGGGTAACCCGTTTATACAGAAGTTTACTAAAGACAACTGCAAGCGATTAGGTGTGCCAAACTATTTTGATTACGTTATGCACCCGATGGATTTAACTCGCATGAAGGAAAAAGTGGAACATGCCGAATACACGAAGATCGACCAATTTACTGCGGACATTAAACTCATGGCAGCGAATGCTAAAACATTTAATCGCGTCGGTGAGCCGGTGCATCAGATGGCGATCGAGATTGAACAGCTTTACGAGTCGAAGCTTCAAGTGTATAGGAAAATGTTTGATGACTTGCAACAGGAGCGCAAGAGGCGCAAAAAGGAGAAAAAGAAGCGCAAGGAGAAAAAAAAAGAAAAGTAGCTTTGTTGAAGTAGCAGCAAGAATATGCGCATCGCGCGACCATAGTCTCGTTTTTGTATTTATTTTACTACAAGTTGAAGTGTATCCTCTATGTCGTCATCATTTCGCAGTCTGTTACCTGCCATTACTGCGGTATCGAGCTTTGGTGTCGTGGGAAGCCACCACGTCCACACATCTTGGCCAAAGTATACTTTGACATTTTGCATGAAAGCAATGTCCATGAACTCGCCTTCATCGCCCGCAAGAAATTCGAGTGTCGTCTTACCTATCCGGAGCAGCCACAGGTGAAAAAGAAAGTATCCAAGCAGGAGCAGCCCGACACTAAGTGTCATAAACCAACTAAACGTGAGCAGCGCCTCGTATTGGTGGAACCTTGCATCCCAGACCAGATTAGAAGCCATAATGAAAAACACAAGGCAGCTCATTGACGTGTAAATTAAGAAAAGCAAAAAGAACTTCTTGTTACTCCAACCCACGCAGTTGCCCGTCCAAGGGCAATGGTGGTCCATACGGTACACGCATCGCTGACATACCGAACAGTGGTGCACGTAGTCAGCCTTATTGGCATCACAGCGCTCACAGTAGCGCCTTATTTGCTCTGTGCTATTGCTCGGTCTCCTGTTGGACGGGCGAGGGAACATGGCGCGTGCATAGCTCCAAAACATGAGTGTGATTAAGAAAAACGAGATGATGTTCAGCACATTGCTAGAGTGCGGACGGATAACCACCACCCAAGTATACAATTTGAGCAACATGAGCCCAAGAGCGACACTCACGAAGACTCCACTCATCACTAGGACAAACCGAAATTACGTTTGATAGGACATGTAACCATTTGGCGCAATGCTTACGTGAAAGCCTAACAGTACTGATTTAAAGTAAGCCTCATAGCTGTCCCTTCTATACCCACTGCAATCCGCATCCGCCTGCATTATTCGTTTCCTACGCATGCGGGGCAGCTAGCAAAGGAATCGCGGGTTGTTGCATTGATCTGCCCTGCTTTCGCAGAGCTCGATCGACGTGCGAACGTCTGTCGTCCTTCCACTTGCCTCCTTGAACGCTGCTATAGTCGTCACTCGCACGAGGCGTCCGAGAACGACGTGGCTTGCCTCCAGGATTAGGAGACCCACTCGACTTGTTCCCACTACTACTACTTCCCTTCTCTCTCCAGCGATTCTGAGCACGGCGGCGTCCATTCTTTAGAGCGCTCTTGCCACTCTCGTACTTCTCTGCGCCAGAGAGAGCTGATACCGAAGTTGCGCAGTCACCTGCTTCACCCGCAGCAACTGCGGCAAATGAAAGCTGCGACGCAGAAGCAACCTCAGCGGTAAGCAAAGCCGAATTATCTTCCTCACCAATCTCACTTATAACCAAATTATTTGACTGATCAATTTTCACAGGCTCAATTTGAAGCTCGACAGCTTCTTCGAGCTGCGATGCAGACACCCTAATTGGCTCACCCCCGCGTTCTATCTCGAGCTGCGACTCAGTGAAAAAGCTGATTTGAGGCATCATATTGATCTCAGCGGGCACCTCAGGAACAGCCACTACCTCCTCGACTCCAGGCTTCTCTTTTTTTATCTCCACGGTGTTACAAGTCACCATCCTCTCCTCTCCAATATCATTACCCTCCTCTGTCTTCTTTTCGCTCGATGACATGGATGCAAACTTGTCGACGAACGCCTTTAATTCACAGTACGTCGTATCGCACGCAAAGGTCTTGTCACTTTTCATAAGATACTTCTTGGCTTCTTCGAGCGACTCCATCAAATTCTCATCGTACGACAGCTCAGCAGGAGGACGCGTTTTTCCGAGCAAAACTTTCGAGAAAAAGTCCAATACCATTGGGACTTCTTTATTCAGCACCTGGTGCAAATTCACGACGTGCAGTGTTTTCAGCAACTCGTACACATCAGTATAATCTGTCTCCTTCACAGCGCTCGCCACTTCCTCCTGAAGCTCCTGCGTCTCTTTCTCAGATTCAGCAGCTACATTTATTTTCTCTATAACGTGCTGGTCCTCTTCCGACTGCGTTACATCAGCTACAATTGCATCTTTAGTCTCAAGTTGCTTCTTCAGATCTAACTCTTCACTGAAGACCCCGATAAATTGCTCCCGAAGCATCTCTAGCTCCGCAACGAGCTTTTCAAGCGTTGCCTTGTTACTCATTAAATCGAGCTGCTGAGCATTTAATACTTTGCCCTCTTGAAGTTGCGCTTGCTCCAAACTCTTAATCTTCTCGAGTTTCTTGCGATGCGAGCGGATTCTTTTGTACAAAACACTCAAGTAAGGATGATCTACACTTATACTGCCGAGGCGGTCAGCCTCACTAAGCTCTTGAGTTGCCACGATCGCCTTGGCCTTTTCCTTCGATTTTTTAGCCTTCCTCGGCAAAGTCGTCGTACACCCTACAGGATCTGCTACCGTTTCGGATTTAGTCATGACAACGGTAACGATCTCGCACTTGTCGACATTCGATGTCTCACTGCCCATGGCTGTTACTACGTCGACGTCACGAAGATTTGAGTGGACACGTATCAAGAAATACAAGGGAAAAAATCCTAAACGCGACAATAGTGTACAAAACCTAAGAAAGAAACTTCCTACGCTACTGGTGTATTTTACACAAAATGCAACTTCTCTTAAACCGCTTCAGTAATTTCGTCCAAGATCACCTCGTCCACCTTGATACCAATAGTGCCATCACCAATGATAATCGTCTCAAGTGTTGCCGGTGAATCCTTACAAGTCAAATCAACACTATTTGTCAAAGCGTCGTCGGGAAGAGATTCATAATGATTTTTTAATTCGTCAACAGTTGCGACTTCGGCATTGTCCTGGACCTGCACGTCGTCGGTAGCAATCGTTTCAGCTTCGTTTTGCGATGCAGAGTCAGCCAATTCAGCAATGACTTCTGTTCCTTCCTCACGCCCACATTGATATTCGGTGGCCTGCACAGATTCAGACTCAATAGGCGGTTCTAGATTGGCTTGAGGTTCCTTTAAAGTCGATTGCCCGTCGCTTTCGTCGACGACAGTGTCGGGCACAAGGCCTAATTGCTCTCTCAAGTGCGGACACACATCATCGATAACTGCACACGTCTCATCAAATAGCGTTTCGTCACTACCCTCAGTACTTGCCCGCTCAAGAACGTCCTCCGCTTTCAGTACAAGCAACAGGTTGTACAGTGACTGCAACGTTGTTTCAAACACAACACTCGTCTGCTGCGAGCGCATCGCAACAGACAAACCTGACGCCACTAATTTTTTTGCCAAACGACGTAAAACTTTAAGCCACAGCTCAGGAAAATCAGGCAACTCCATCAACACGTTCAGGTTGTGAAGAAATGTCTTGGACAGCAATGTGACGCTGTACAGTGGGGCATCACGCGTCATCCGCAGCGTAATGTCGTTCACTTGATCGTCAAAGGCAAAGATGATGTCATCAAAGCATCGTTTCCACGTGTCTTTGGCAATTGGCAATCCAGGAAGCAGCAAGGAATTGCGCAAACAATCCCATGCAGTCTTGGCCACGGGTGGTCGGCCATCATTCAAGTATTTCAGCATCACCCGCATAACTTGCAACCACGACGAGCCTTTCATTTTGTACGAATGATCACTATTTGCCAATCCTTGCAACAGTTTAAGCGCGTCTGCTGCGTACGAAGTCGGGTGTTGCACAAAGCCACAGCACACCGCCATCCACGGTCTAAAATTGTCATCGGTCAAATGACCTCTTTCGGCGAGCATTGTCACGCTATCCCAGCACGCTGATCGGCAATTTATATACTCGACCACATGCTGTAGAATGCCCAAAAGAACTTCCCAATCGTGAAAGTCTTGCATGTAAACTACATTAGCTTTCAAAAGCATCGAAATTCCAGACGCCAGTCGATCGCTTAAGGCCTTGTACATGTCCTTGTCCATGGTCAACAATAGCTCGAGTGTCCCCATAAGCTTCGGACGCACCTTTGCATCATGGAACAATCGAATACTTACACGCAGGATATGCACGACAACACGTTCGACAAGCCCTTGCATATGAAGTTCACGCAACGGGGTCGACAAGATACGCTTTGCATACAAATGGAACGAGTCCCACAGGTTAAACTGCAAGATACGATGAGAATTCACCAAGATAATGTCAATACTTAGCTCGAGCACTAATATTGCATTCTCTTGCATCATGGCATCCACGCCTGAATCACTTGGCGGCATGATACACTTGAACGGATCACGACAAGAGATTAACGTTTGCAGTAAACTTGTCAATGACCTTTCCTGTAGTTTACGAGTCAGTCGTAACCAATTTTCCTTCTCTAGGATCCCACCGCCAAGATTCAACACCTCTTCACGTAGCATTTGATTGACTAACGAGAAACTCGTATCAATCTTTTCTTCCTCTGCCCAGAGGTAATTCGACAAGGAGTCCCAAAAAGATCCACTATTCACGCCATGGCTTCCGTAGGCTGTCCCTTGACTTGCCTGTGTCATACTCTTCATGCGACTACGGATCGCTGCTTGACGCTCTGCCTGGCGTCGAGAACGCTCGCGGGTCTTTCCAGAGAGGCCAGTTCCACTCTGAACGCGATTTAGCGACAGCTTCGGTGAAGAAGAAGATTTTTCGCCCTGCATCGGAGGTAACGGCACACCACGGGAATCCACAAAATCGTCAATTTCAACTAACGAGGTAGGCACTGCATCGAGTTCGTTAAACATGAGCATGCATTCCACGACATTGGCCCAGCCTTTGCGGAAGTACTCGCTTTTGTTCTGAACAAATTGAAACAGTTTTTTTAATGCTAAAAGGGCACGACGAGTCTTGGCTCCCTGAAGTAAATCCTCATCGATCGACCCATCCAGCTGTCGTGAAACTGCGAGTAATTCAATCTCGGATCCATCATCCTGTCGACAAATCACTCGCTCTCCAACTGTCTCTGTCGATCCAAATGGAGCTGCTGACGGTAACGGCGAAGTCAGTAAATTACTACTTGTTCGAGGCGGTATATACACTTTTTCCCCACTCATGATTCCATGCGCAAAAGTAAGGAAATACGACGCTAAAGCGCCCATAACTTTGTTGAATTCATCCACCATATCGTAATACAACATAATCTTCGCACAATTGCTCAAACCTTCTAACGAGCGCTCCATGTTGGTAAAATCGCATGTCCTTTCGAACGCCAGTAAAATGCTCTTAATCGTACTTTCATAAATAAGATTAAACATATCTTTTTCGTACAATCCAGCGCGAAGTTTCAATATGCTCGTATTCGAAGAGAAACTGGCCCCTACTACATTCTTAGAGCGCTTAAGTACACCATCCCACTGCATCGAATACCGATCTACCGTCGAGGACGGAGAATCCATAAAATCAGACACATCGTGCTGCATTTGAATCTCCTTTTCAAGGATATTATGAAACAGATCCGTCAAATATTCCAACGGCAAATCTTTTCCTGCATTGATTCCGCGATTGTTCCGCACAAATTCGTCCAAAGTCATCTTCTTGACAATGTGGTCGGAATGTAAATCCGTATTCAACATGATTAGACTGAAAGCCAAAACATAAGCCGCATCCGCGTCTGCTAGAGGCCCTGACGCCCCGGCTTGCAGGTAGAAATGCTTGGAAAAAGCCTCCATCATTCGATCAATCTTCTGCGCTTCACCTGGTAGTCGAAACTTGGCCAAAAACATGCGCAGCGCTTCATCAAGTGTGGACAACGAGCTAAAGTCAAACATGGCTACATATGCATCTCGCACGGCAGCATTAAATGGGTACTTTTCCACGGGTCCATCGCCTATGTAATCCCCAATTAATGTCTTACTCAATCCAGGGGTATGTACTAGAAACGAAGCAACCGATTCGGGGGTTAATTCATCCGGCAATAGTCCAATCTGCTGGGAAAACGCCATCCAATTCTTTTGATCGTGATTAAACTTATCTGCAGCCAATCCGTAGCGTTTCTTAATACTCTTGCGCTGCTGCAGTACTTCAGCAGTGCGTTCACGTGCCGTGTGGAGCCACGCTAATTGATCTCTCGGGTTGTCCGATTCACTTTGCTCCGAATCCGAGTCGCTCTCACTTCCTGACATCACGCGATGCATTAGATCCCGCACAGATGAAAGAGGCGAGATATCGTCCATTGAAAATTCGCTGGACGAGCTTTCTGTGCCAGGTGAAGCTCCGGATGTAAAGCGCGCGAGATCGGATCCCTTTAAGGTTAAGATCCCTGCGTGATTGCCAAAATATTTTGAGCCAGAGGTCTTTGCGACAGTATTTAAAGGACAGCGTCGAGCTATGGATTCAACCACAGCTAGCAATCCTTCGAGACATAGTAACGTGAGCGCGTTCAAATTCCCATCGGGACCAGACATTAATTGACAGTTTTTTGCCAGCGATTTGCACAGGACTTCAAAGAGATTCGTGCAGTGAACGTCGCAGTCGTAATTGATGTATAAATCCAACATAAGCGCAGGTTCTCGACAGAATTCAAGCAATGATTCCAATGCCAGCTCCTTCTGCTCATTCGAGCACGATGGCGAATCGATGATCCGCATGTGAACGCTTGTAAAAAACACTTCCAATTGCACCTTCAAATGATCTTTAATCGAATTAAACAAGTTGAAAACAACCCGTAGCGTTAACGACAAAATACCCAACTCTTCCGTCTCGGAATTCTGCAGTAAAAACTTGGACAAATCTCCTTGCAATACCGACACTAAGCATAAATGGTTTCCAAGTCCAGTGCCAGCCGTTTCCAGCACGATATTAATCAGTCGTAGACCCATAACACACGTCATTTCTTCGTTTTCTGTCGGAGAAATTAGCCCTGAAATAAAATGCAAACTACGCTCTAAAAGCGGAATGCCGTACGGTTTATCCACTGCCTTGGCTACGTCAGGTATAGGTTCCACCTGTATGGGCGTCTCTAGCTCTTGAATGTCAAGACTCTCGTCGTACTCTGGCTTAATCGGCTCTTGCAAATCTTCCACTTCTGCTTCCAACTTTTGATTTTGCTGGGTATTGTCCTGCGTTTCTACAGATACCGGAGACAGTGGTAGACTTGTTTTCGCGGAAGGTTCAAGGTCATTAATGCGATCAAACACTGTCAAAACCAAGTGTGACAACGTGTTCTCGGCCGATCTAGCCAAGTGCATTGAGGACCTAGGCTGGCATCGAATGCTGTAGCACAGCTGCAGCATCTTCCAAAGATTATCCCCCGAGATCAAATGCCCAGCGTCACATCGGACACAGTACTCTACAAGTTCCAGTAGCTTCATCAGCACCGCTTCATCGTCTGCTCGATGGGTCTCCTCGAATCGGCAGCGGGACACACACACGGCAATTCGATTGATCGCGACATCTGCACGAAGAGACTCAGACGTTATAAGCCCGTAAAGCAGAAATTTATTCACAGCAGAAATAGCAGCGCCCGTGATTAAGCCGCTTGTGCGCTCTGACTCAATGACCATTACAAAGGGTAAGAGGTACGTGACAGTATCCACGTCTGACAAATCAATTACGGATTGTAGCTCGTAATGCAGCTGTTTGAAAGCTCGCATCATGGGCGACTGGGTGGACGCTGGAATCTCCTTTGTAAAGCGGTGCACAGAGGCCCAGCGAGCATTCACTCGCATCATGGACAGCACATTGTGGATTTCACCCTTGACGCAGTTCATTGAAGCCGAAGCCGGGTATTGTAAAGATCAAATTGATGCAAGAAATCGTGTGATTGTATACCACAAGAGCTCGTCGAGGTGAAAGGTGCTGACGGCAGGAAGCAAGCAGGTATTGATTTTGAATGACGTGTCGGTCTTATCTTTATGATGTTGTTAGAATGTCTGTATTTAGTATATTCACTTTTCTCATGCTACCACTAATTGCTGTGTGACGCGAGATAATTTTATGGATTCTTAAAGCACCAACTAGAGGCCTGATTAAGAGGATAACATCCTTATTTCAGGAACTGGTATTTTATTCACACCCTTTTTTTTAAGCTCACACCCTTTTTCCTTTAATTCACACCCTTTTTATTAGTATCCCTTTCAAATACGTAGCTAATAAATATACAAGGAACACTTTGTAATGCGTGAACTTCAAAGCATCGTCATTTTGGCAACAAAGCTTCATCTTGTAGCGGAGCTACCTCGCTCCTAAAGCCAGAGAAAGGCTTTAGACTCAGTGTAACGGGGCACTACTACTTGTACTGCTTCAGTACAAGTCCACTTCGCACTGCTTCAGTTGCGAGTGGTGCCTTTCGTTATTTCACGTACACTAGTACGTGCAGAGGAAGACTTCTCTTTAAGACAACTAACTTAAAGAGGGTTAAATGAAAACTGTATTAATATAATTAAGTATCTCTTCTTTCTATCTGTTAACTTCTAACTTAATTATAAACTAATACTAAACATTAAATTGAAATCTTATCTTATCTTATCTATCTCCCTCTTTTGTGTACATCTACAGCTGATTAGTCTGCGGGATAAATAGATATAATGGCCTGTACCTATTTATGGATAAGAATTCTGAACATTACTTTGTAAGTAATATCCTCCAAATGTTATCTACCTTTTAGATAATATATTAATTAACAACCTTTTAAATGTTAATTTCATGTAACGGTACACCCCGTTACACCACCCCTCCCTTAAACGATAATCACTCTGACTGTCATTGGATGGAGTGGTCACTATGTGACCACTTAATTTAAAAATGATGTTGATTGGTCAGAACCATCATTTTAATTTCCGTCGCATGAAGAACAAATTCATGCGGGGTGTCGATAGTGCTGCACCATCGGCTGCGGTTCATGCAGCCGCGGATGATGCACTGTTATCTCTTGCGGCAGTCGGAACGTCTGCCGTGGTATCTTCCACTCGCACAACACTTGATGTTGCGAGTGCACGTGGTGATTCACCTCGTGAATACGACCCCTCTTTGGATGTCGACTACGAATGCGAGTCGGATGAAATGGCCGACTCGGAACGAATAGAACAGTCGCCTGATAGACGTCAGGCGGCTGACTATGAGCCTTCGAATGAGAGGGCTCATTCTGATAGAGGAGTTAATAGTCTATTTGGATCCGACGATGAGGATGATTCCTCATCGCCCGTTCCGTCTTCCGCACGGTCACCTGCACGTGTTTCTGTGCAATATGATGACAGTGGCGTAAGCCATCGTAAGAAATGTTCTTGTGGTACCCCTGCAACAGTGGGTACTACTCAGGGGAGTGAAGACAATAAAATGTCTCATCTAGAGAAGAAGCCGTGGCTTTTGCCAGAACGGCAAATCAATAGCTTGTCTGGAGAAACTACTCCTAACAATAAATATCCTTCATTTATTGCGACAAAGCTACATGGTATTGATCCCAGCGCGAAGAACTTTCGTGCTGAGGAAGATTTTTATCTCGATGCTTTTCTTAAGCATCGATGGTTTAGTGGAAAAAAAACAATAAGCGACATAAAGTCTCGCTTATGCAAGCCTGGAGCGCGTTCATTCGCAATGTCAAAGACATTGGACGCGAAGCCTGGCTTCAAAAAATTACCGCGAATCGCGTAAGTATGAGAACGAACTCCAACCGGTGCAAAGTATAAATTGCATCGGTTGTCACGTGAGGCAGGGCTTCCATGCCTCACGTGAGGTGATCCCTGTCCGTGTTGTGTAGACAACTCGAAGATGGTAAAAGGGGATGTCTATTCCCTTTCTTCGCCCTGGGGAAGGGCTCGCATCCCAATTGAGATGCGGGATGTGATTGACGTTTTTGCAATCGATCTACACGCGCCAGGGGCGCGTGTTTTTTTATGGGCCTTCTGAACCATCGGATGGGTCTCGTCATACTGACGGACGAGACCCTCAACGTCAGCAACCAGCTGGGAACGAGGCTCCCAGCTGTCATGTCAAGGTGGATAACCACGCCAGCGAACAAGATAACTCGTTCGCTGCCCCTTCACATCACGGTGGTTCTGGATACGTTCCACAAGGAAAC
>NC_090611.1:51667-53497 GCF_004359215.1 Bremia lactucae
TTGAGCCGGTACTGTTGCAGCATTCAGTTTGTTGAATGCGTGCACTATCCGCCACCCTCCTGTGGCCTTTCGCACACAGAAGGTCGGAGAGCCATGTGGAGAGGTTGACTCCCTTACATGGCCCGCTTTTACTCGATCGTTTATGAATTTATCGATCGCAAGTACTTGTTCACGAGGCAGTGGCCACTGCTTCATGACACAGTACTTCGAGCTCGGTTTGAGCTCGATCTCATGTCGAATGCCCTTATCCTTAGGCAACTCGCATGGAACTGTTTCAGGGAATACATCCCTGAATTCAATGAAATCCTTGTATAAACGATTTGTCTTAAGTGACTTCACAATAATGGTCAAAAACACGTTTATTATTAGAGTCAAGCAGTATTTCGTTATTATGAGTTTCTAGATAGTTAACAATTGACCTAGAAGTGTTAGTTTGAAAAGCTAGTTCTTCATAAAACTCTCAGCTTGAGTGCTCCATCCAGTTTTGTAAGAGATAGGGTAACAGAGAAATATGGTCATTTGCTAGAGAGGTTCTGTCGTCAAGATCAGTATAGTTTTGTTTTGGTTTAAAACGCCGAAAATGCAGGATTTTAGAAAATCCGTATGCCCTACTTTCGAGCTCTTTTCCAGTAGGTATGTTGCTGGCATAATGGAACTATTGCAAGATGGCTCTTTTTAGCTAATCTCTTTGCCATTCTGGGCTTACTTGCTGTGATCGCCGCTTCCACCACGAGGAATATTATTAGCAACTGATGCGTCGGTTCCACCAGCATTACCGACCGGATTTTGTTCGAAACAGTTCCATGCGAGTTGCCTAAGGATAAAGGCAACTCGCATGGAACTATTTCAGGGAATACATCCCTGAATTCAATGAAATCCTTGTATAAACGATTTGTCTTAAGTGACTGTCAGGATTGAGTAGTGTATCTCTCAATCCGAGTCTTCACATCTAGGACACTTTCGTCCATCGATGATCTGCTGAGAACCCGTTCGTTCTGTGCAAAGATACCGCTGACACAATGTCGGTTACGTAATCGTCCTCTGTGACGAGTACGCAGATCTGCTTGATTTTCCACCATGCAGATTTCTCAAGAACCGCTTAGGTTCTAGGGTTGGTAATTGAGTTATCTCCGAAGTTAACTTCGGAGGCGCATACAGATCAAGAGTAGAAGCGCCTACTCTTGAACCGTTATTATCCAAGACATTTAATGTCTCGGTTTCTTCCTGGGATTTATCCACAGGCTGCCGCGGGATTAATCCCTCGGGATCTTGAAGTCTAGTTACTTCAACTATTTGAGGAGATTTATCCTCAAGTACGTGGAGAACTCTTCCCTCAACGTCTTCCGAGTGTGATTGCGCTGTCACAGTCGGGTCCTCTACGGTCGACTCTCTACTCGACCTAGGATCATCGTGTTGTCCCATTGGGGCAACCGGTATACTCCTTGATAGTCGCTCGCTAGGCGTACATTCATGTCTCAATCCACTCGACTTCTTCGAGTGGTGGACTTTGGCGCTGCCTGTGCATTAGCGCAGCCGCCGGCTGCTGACTTCACAGTGTGATTAGTAATCACACTGTGACTTTATGCAGTTGTACTAACGACCGTATCACAAGTGAGGCCATAGTAGTACATCCACACGCGTGTAAACGCTCGAAGACTTTCATCAGATGGCCATCTGATGAACACGTGGCAGGCATCTTTCCGGATCGATGCTGCCAGCTGATCCTTGGCTCGTTTTTTCTGAGCCAAGAAAAACCTAGGATGACATCAAATTTGTCATCCAAATCCAGTACGATGAAATCATCATCGTACTGTAAAGCTTTTAACGTGT
>NC_090611.1:54536-63394 GCF_004359215.1 Bremia lactucae
TTTAACTTCAAGGTGATGAGGGATACCTCATCACCAGGTGCATAGACACATAATGATTGTGTGTCTGGAGCAACTTTAGTCAAGAGATTTGCGAATTCTCTCGAGGTTGCTGGATCAGTAGGGCGTTGCGCCCCTAGTGACCCCGACTATTTTTTGGCGGTCCGCCTCGCTGTTGCGACTTCGCAACAACGTCGGACTCGCGACCGTTGCCTTTTTTTGCATACGATCCAAATTACGTTCAGTACCTTTCGGTGCTGGGCGTGGGGCACTACACTAATGAGCGTAGTGTCCTAATTTTGGCAGCGATGTCTTTCTGCAATCGCTTATTGCTCGAAAAGCGAGGTATCCCGCTTTCGACGTAAGAGAGGCCCATGGGTTCTGGACCTCCTAACTCGTGTCGTCTTGGAGGACGATACGATTACGAACTAGCTTGAGCCTGTCTCAAGCTAAAGTCCTCATGTTCCGCAACGGATACTGCTTCTTCAAGCGTATCGAGTTCCAAGCGGAACAGGTGGGTCTTTACGGGGCCATCCGTAAGACCTTGCATGAACACCGTAATTAACGTGTGTTCATGGACTGGGTTATTTGTAATACAACTCGCTAAGAGCCGTATGTGCTGGGCATATGCGTGAACATCACGCTTGCCTTGCTTGAGTTTCAGAAGCTCTGAACGAGCTCTGAACTCAGCCCTAGGCGGTTCAAACGTCTGTTTCAGCCGGGCTTTAAAAGCCTCTAGCGACCCAAAGACGTATGGTCGCGCCACTTAAGGCCCAATGCCCAAGTTTTCGCACGACCTGCAAAATTTGATTGAGCGAATGCGACTTGCATGTGCTCGTCGATGATGTGACGTGCCTTTATGGCATCGTCTAACTCGACAAACCATCTTAAGAGGAAGTCGTCTTCGACTCCCTATACTTAGAGATATCAATCTTTAAGGTTTCGGGACGACGCGTGTGCGTCATCCCAGGTACAGGGGTCTGTACCTGTTGTAACCTCAACAGTTCTGCCTCTTGAGAGCCTTGCTGATTCAGCAAGGCTACCTTCTCCTTCATCTCGTCAAGTTCATGTTGTATGAACTTGGCGATGTCTGAATGGAGGGCATCTCTGTCCAAACCGGACAGCATGTCCAAGATGGCATTGTTTCCTACGGTCGAACACATTCGTTCGACCGCACTCCCTTCTATGTCACTTAGAAATGAGTAGCTTTCATGAGAAACGTGATGCGTATTCCCACTATCATCTAACCTGTCCATGTTAGATGAAGGAAATGTGGTCCTTGGACGGACTACAAAGTGCTACCAGGTGTAACGGGGCAGTTTGACTTGTACTGCTTCAGCACAAGTCCACTTTGCACTACGTGCAGAGGAAGACTTCTCTTTAAGACAACTAACTTAAAGAGGGTTAAATGAAAACTGTATTAATTTAATTAAGTATCTCTTCTTTCTATCTGTTAACTCTAACTTAATTATAAACTAATACTAAACATGCAACTGAATTCTTATCTTATCTGTCTATCTCTCTTTTGTTTATGTCTACAGCTGATTAGTCTGCGATATAAATAGATATAATGGTATATACCTATTTATGGATAAGATTTCTGAACATTACTATCTAAAGTAATATTCTCCAAATATTATCTACCTTTTAGATAATATATTAATTATCAACCTTTAAGTGTTAATTTCATGTAACGATACACCCCGTTACACAGAGAGTCTCTCAGTTCTATAGAACTAATGGGTTTAACAACTCAGGGAGTCGTACAAGCTATCAAAGCTTAATGAATTCTAGTTCAAGGGATTCAGGGGTTCGTAGAACCAAGTGGCAACTAGTGCTTAAGAGTATATACCTTTGAAAGGCTTCCATCTGGTACAGAGCAGTGCACAAGCCTTAGGAACGCACTTAACGATTTCATATCAAAAGGATAACTGCACTTTATTTAATTATTTAATTTAAAACCTTACTCACGCTAATTTAAAAATAGATTTCGGCGCCAGGTTACATTTGTTACCCATAATAAACGGGATTGAAGTAACTAACTTTTTAAGATTAGGATAAAAGGGTTATTTCTCATAAAGTAAATGTACCACAACAACATTTCTCTAACCGATGTGTGCCCCATTACACCTTCCCATCAGACTGTTGACACGGAGTGACACATTCGCTTCATATCCTCTTTGAGGTTTTAACCAAAACAGCTAACCGCTCGGTTGTGCTTTTCTTTCCGTAATCCCATGACAATCAAGCGCGGGCAAAATACTCTTAGCACGTTCCTCGACGATGAGGGAATAGTGGGGTTTGAAAGTCACTCTTCATCAGAGGATGAGGAACAAGAGCGTCGCTCTTACACGCCTTCTTCTCCGGATGTGCATCGGCGGGCCCCGAATCCATCCCCAGAACGCGGTGCGCATTGAGCCGGACACAGGACACTGAGTCCAACATCATTACGAATCGCTCGATGAAGAGCAAGAGACGGCAATCCTCATAGAGGAACAAGCTTGTCGTCAAGCTGCCGAGATAGCAATAGCTAAAGCTCACTCCGCTTAGTGCGGAAGAGCGTCTCAAAGAGATCGCGGGTCAATGTTTGGCCATCTGGACCTCTGGTGACCCGGCGAGGATGCCGGAGAGATCGCTGCTCGCGACGCTCTTCATAAGCGATACCTTTCACCAAAGGTAATGACGCGAAGTCAGCATCTGACGCGTTTACGAGATCAAGCCCGTGGGACTTCGGTGCTGTGCATTACCTCGATGAGGGCGGAACAGTTGCGGCACGAGACGATCAAATGTTGCTGAGGCGTTGTAAAGCCCTTGTGACATAACCAACCACTCCCATAGCATTCCGCTTGGGGTGCTAACCGCTGTAAGCGGGATATTGTTAGTTCGCATGAGTGATTGGTAATAATCATCGACAAAGTCAAGTGCACTGTACATTTTACACCCCACCATATTGTTCTAAAGACAATCCTTTCTAGGAATGTGAGTTTGTGCTGGTATGGTTCCAGCATTATACTTAATTTAAGCATGTACAATACGCCATTAACCATTTGGCTTTTTGACACGAAATGGCGGTGTCGAATGGGGAAACTGCTCTCTCGTACCATGTTAGCCTCGTGTATAGCACGGAAGAAATCGTCAATGACGTTACACTATTCCTTTGGTAAAGGCCACAGTCGTGTGACACAGTATTTGGTTCCAGAAACCGAGTCAATTTCATGACGGACACCTCTATCCGGGGGTAAAACACATGGTGGATTGGTACATCATACCACATCTTGAAACTCGTTATCAAGGAATAAAATGGATTCGTAAAATATTTTAGGATCGATGACCCACTTCGCACACTAAGTTTACCTCATCGTCACTTCTGGACGAAGCTATTCTGCCATCCAGGACAGCTTCGTATAGAAGTGACGATGAGGTAAACTCAATCGTTGGTCGAATCACCACCATCTCAGATGAGTCGTTAGCCTTTAAGGCTCGGCCGCACTCATCAAAAGACACTTCGTCTAGCTCTTAAAGGACATGTAACGAAGGGATTGCCGCAAGGCTAACTTCCCCCTCAGTCTTACCGGTTACACCATTTACAAGCGTGTGTAATTGCCCACTCGTATCACTGCGTCAGGGTATACACGCTTCGTGTCTCTCCTGTCTTGGAATGGAGACAATACGCCTCTTAGAGGCCGGGACATTCACGTCCCCGAGCTTTCCAGCCTGCATTGGTTCTATACAAGACATGGTGTCTAATTTGACATCCGACAAGGAGTTAGGTAACTCAAATTCCTTATCCAGCGAACGTTTACGTGTCGCTTCACGTGCATTATAGGGGTTTGACCCAAAACGCCCTCGCGAACCGCCAATAGTGTCACTATGGACACTCAGTATGGTGCCACCTCGGCCGACCACACTCGGTGGTCTTTAACGTGCCACTCCACGTATCTCAGGGATATTACACCCTTGATGACTCGGGCCTTAGGCCAACAATGCTTTCAGCATTCAGTTAATCGTTATTACAACGAGTGTCACTCGACGGAGTATGTGTCGTTCCCTCCTTTCTTTTGAGTCGGGCTCAGAATTAATGTTTTCAACATTTATTAACTCAGACAATCCAATGTCTAAAGTACTGACAGACTCAGTCAATGATGATGCCTAGCAAAGATGGGTTCATGACTCTCCAAAACTTGGCTAGGAACATTGCGCGTGGAGCCTAAGGTCTTAGACCTCCAACCGATCCATGGCTCATGGCTTTTAAGCCAGGCCATTCCACGGATAAGATCGTATCTCGAATTCAAATCAAGGACAAGACAGCGTTCCATAATATCAAAGTCCAGAAACTTTATACTTAAGTTCAATGGAACCTAGGAAACAGTGACGCGAGTCCCAGTGGCTATGCAAACCGTGATTATATCATTTTCATGCGGTTTAAACGCCTCATCGTATTGTTGACTTCCTTCAAAGGAAAGACGTCGAGCATCATTGCAAGATGCTCCTGAGTCAATTAAAGTTGACCATGGCCTATCAAAGCCCTTCACAGTCGCTTGAGCAACTAGCAAGCCAGGCATTTACTCACACCCCGTGCCATTACGCACCGAGCTAATTGGGGCTAGGTCCTCTTCACTCTCACCTCGTAGAGGTTTAAAAGAGCCTGAGTCTTTCCCAGAAGCGCTCCGCACCTACTGGGTATCGACGTCTTCCCGCACCGTACCATATTTCTGGTATTGGTCGGAATTGGTGCTCGTTCGAGCTTTATGCGTATTTCGTAGGGGACAGGCCGGACGTGAATGTCTCGTTCTTCCGCACACATAACATCTATGGATGTTTTTATACTATTCCACAGCTTGAAAGGCCTCTTCTCCTTCCTCAACGATACTTATATTCATGGGTTCCGGTCTATTAGACGGTACCCATGTGCTCGAAGAGATTGTTCGGTAAACAGGCGTGCTTACACGAGCAGACTTAAAGTCAAACTCAGCGCGCAGCGCTATGGCAACTGCCTCTTCGAAAGTAGCAGGATGAGATCGGAATATCTCCGTCCGGGCAACGCCCTCATTGAGACCCTCATAGAGATTGTTACAACAATTGCTTCTTGCACCGGGTCTTCTTGCATTGATGCGACGAGAGTTCTCAACTTCTGGAAATTGTCCCCTAGGGTTTGTTTACCCTGTTGAGTCGCTAGGAGCCGTGCTCGCATGCGAAAAGCCTGACCAGGCGGTGCAAACATGCTGGTCATTTGCTGTTTCAGCGAATCTCATGAGAGAAAAGCGTCGTTTATGGACGTACTGCACGATAGTGCCCACTCCATCGATCTACCTCCTAGTTTGAAAATGGCCATAGCCACCTTTTGCCGTTCTGTTAAGAACAAGGCGCAATGAATGGTCATCTCCATCTACTAAATCCAAAAAGGGAGATTTTCCCTTTCTTAACCATCAAATGTCTTCACATTGACAGCTTGAGGACGAGCCTTCGGCTCTGAATCAGGTACAGAGATGTACCGGGTTGGCATAGATACCGCTAAGTGATCTTGTACCTGGCCGATCAGGGAGGTTTCATATCGCATGAAGGCTTCAAGCCTTGCATGCAGGACCTCTGGCCCCTGGGACATAATAAACTCTATATGCTCAAGCCCAGACAAAGTTTTGTGCTTGTCATATGCTGCGCGTTGCGTCTCCGAAAGTCCTGGAAAAACTCTTCTACTTCAGTTGGGCTCAGTCTTCTTAAGACTCAGGTGTAGATTGACTACGAGTGTTACCAAGTGTAGCGGAGCGACCTCGCTTTTTAATTCAGAGGAAGACTTATACACTCAAAGAGTCTTTAAGTTCTACAGAACTAAAGGTTTAACAACTCAGGGAATCGTTCAAGCTATCAAAGCTTAATGCGTTCTAGTTCAAGGGATTCAGGGTTCGTAGAACCAAGTGGCAACTAGTGCCCGAGATTATATACTTTAGAAAGAATTCTATCTCTCACAGATCAATGCGCAAGCCTTAGGAAGGCACTAGACGCTTTAATATGAGAAGGAGAACTGCACTTTATTTAATTATTTAATTTAAAGTCGGCCCTAGCTAATTTAGAATAGATTTCGGCCGCCTATTTATGTTTGGCGGCGACCACATTTGTTACCCATAATAAATATAATTTTAGTAATTATCTATTTTAGAATAGGATAAAAGGGTATTTACGCATAAAGTAAATGTATGTACCGTGTACCTTATTACAGTTGCTACAAGAATGTACAACTTAATATTAACAACAGTTTTTTACTTTTCTCTTACGATAAGTGCTTCTCAGTATTTGCCTCTTTGTTACTATGCTTCGCTCAGTAATTCAGTCTTTCCTCTTGCTGTTAAGCCACGCTTAGCAACTTATCATCTTTCTCTTTGCACGTTGTTTACGTGAGGTTATTAGAGGTAACTTGTTCACTGTCATCAGTGTAGGCTAGCTCGTATTGAAGCGATACAAGTGAAACGATTTCTGTTACAGTACCAAGTGTGATTCGCTCGCAGAGTCGTCTGCCCATTCAGCTGTCGCATAGTGAGCAGGAAATAGAAATCACAGTACAAGTAGCTCATGAAGTGATATTACCGCCATATCAAAAATTTACACAAGCCTCGCTACTTCACATGGCGTGCGGTCGTATCTGACAGTAAATGACGGTACTAAGTAATATACTCACATGAACAAGAAACCCATGCATGTGAAGTACCGCACCACATACGGCCCAGATACGCAACTTTAGTAAAAACCAATTCGCGTGACCGCATAAATGATCGAAGTGCGGCAAATGTAAGACGCGCATCAAGAATGTAACAACAGAATTAGAAAAATGTCTGACATGAATAATAATCAGTTTGTGTTATCTGGGTGCTCAAGGTTGCAAATGAAACTCACTGGATATGTCCTGGAACGTATTAACTTTTGCAATGGCCGCATAGCGTGCTGGTACCAATGGCCGGTAGACTTAAAGGGCGAAGACGATATAATTAGTGCTCAAGAACAAGAAAACAATAGTCTTTCACATATATTACTTCTTGCAACCTGTGGTGCTGCCATTATTTATGAATGGCCAACTTCGTCACGATACATTTGGTCGCCAATGACGATGAATCTGGGAATGAGATGCAAAGAAAATCTTCAAATTTTTGCTTTACAGACCGATGCCATGCATAAGAGTCACCGGCTTCAAACCTTTGCTTTACAGACCAATGCCAGACAAAAGAGTCGCCGGCTGGTGGACGGAGGTGTTGTCCAGTAGGCATGGCGAGAGAAGCAGGCGGCGCGAAATGACGGAGGTGAAGAAACGCGGCTGTAGACGTACAGACGAGTTTTACGAAAAGCGTAAAGACGGGACCGAAGAGCGGGAGACACAACTGGCTTGTGGAGCGAGACTACGACGGGTGGGTAGCTTCGAAAAGACTGGGTGCAGTGTATATGACACTTGTGCCCTAGACGATAGATTAGGAATTAAACTACATGTCTGGTTCATGAATGATCTCGTCCGCAATAATTATGTCGTAAATCGACGCTTAAATCGTGACTGCCTGATATCTTGAAATTGTACTTGCCCGCCTGAGATTGTACTTGCCCGCCAAATGTGGTGTGACTGATGTACAGAAGTACATCGAGCACTTACGAAGTGACCAAGTGTATGTGAGCTGGTAAGCTCTTAGCAATATTTATAAAAAGTGCCATCAAAAGTATATCTTAGGTTTAATCAGTTTAGTCGTATTGCAGTGCTACTATTCGAGTCTCGTGGGTTCGGTACACTTATGTCCTTAAGCACCATTGTGCTGTGATGAGCTGCCGAGCTCCATTGGCTCGATACGTATTTGTGCGATTATTGTCGCTATATTCGCTGCTGCGTGCCCCCGAGAGATAAATTTGATCGCTAAGGCTTACTTAAGCTCCATTAGTTTGGCCAAATTGGGTTATGATAAATCACAATGCGGCTATAGTACTTTGAGGCCAAACCATGGGCAGATTGCTCGCTTGGTTCTCGAAGCGACTAGTTTGTGTTCTTGACCCTCATACACAGCTTCGCTTCAAACATGTACTTATCACACACTAATCTTTGCGTCTAGTGAAGGTTGGCATTGAATACCTTCGATCATAATTGGTAAGCGTTAATCTACTGCTAGACTTGGTCCAATTATTTAGCGTTACATGATTCTGAGTGGCTATGGCTGGTGGAATTTTACTTATCGTGTGTGTCCGACCATTCACTTGAATTTCGTATTCTAAAGTCAAACGCTGATTGTTCAATAATGAACTTTGATATTGTTGGGACGAAAGACTTATAGATAATCAAGCCATCAATAGTCGAGGTTGTTCGAGGTTGTAACTTATTTTTTGCAGCCTGTTGAGGTGCGCCCTTAAAAAGCGGTTGTATTTCTTTCTATCGGAGACCATTGCATATTGTGTGATTTCCGATCGTTAAACTCACGCCGTCCAGCAATTTCACGGAATAGGTAGGATCGTACACGCCTTTAAATATCTTCCAATCTTTCCAGCGAAACGCCTGGAGCCGGTCTAGCAGCTTCCTCGCCTTACTAGGGTGTGTGTCTAAGTAGAGCGTGGCCGCATTACGACGTATGTAACGGGGTGTATCGTTACATGAAATTAACACTAAAAGGTTGTTAATTAATATTATCTAAAAGATAGATAATATTTGGAGGAAATTACTTTATATAGTAATTTCCTGAATTCTTATCCTTAAATAGGTATAGACCATTATGTCTATTTATTCCGCAGACTAATCAGCTGTAGAAGTAATCAAAGAGAGTTACGAGATAAGATAGATAAGAATTCATTTACATGTTTAGTATTAGTTTATAGTTAAGACAACATTTACAAAGATAGATTAACAA